>NC_143024.1:77741982-78041982 GCF_057628025.1 Oncorhynchus mykiss
ACATCAGACTGGCGCGAAGGATCACCTCCCAACAGGACAACGACCCTAAGTACACAGCCAACAATGCAGGAGTGGCTTCGGAACAAGTCTCTGAATGTCCTTAAGTGGTCCTACCAGAGCCCAGACTTGAACCCGATCGATCTAACATCTCTGGAGAGACCTGAAAATAGCTGTGCAGTGACGCTCCCCATCCAACCTAACAGAGCTTGAGAGGATCTGCAGAGAAGACTGGGAGAAACTCCACAAATACAGGTGTGCCACGGTTGTAGTCGCAAACCCAAAACTCGAGGCAGTAATTACTGCCAAAGGTTCTTCAACAAAGTACTGAGTAAGGGTCTGAATACTTATGTAAATGTGATCAGTTTTTTAAAATGTATTATAAACTTGCAAAAATGTCTAAAAAACTGTTTTTGCTTTGTCATTGTCATTTGTCATTAGGTATTGTGTGTAGATTAATGAGGGGAAAATGAGGGGAAAAACAATTTAAACAATTTTAGAGTAAGGCTGTAAAATACTTACTTTGAATACTTTCCAAATGCACTGTATATGCCATTTAGCAGATGCTTTAATCCAAAGTGGCATGAGGCAGTCATGCGTGCGGACACATTTATAAATAACACCTTGTGTAATATACTATTCTAACTTGCAACAGTAAATTGAGACCCCAACTGGGGTTAATCCGAGGGCCTTCAAAAGGGGGGCCCACGAGCCGCCAGTTGCCCATCCCTGATGTAAACATATAGATCAGTAACATCCTCCCTCTCTTTTTCTCTCACCCTCCCCTCGATCTCTCTCATCCATCTCCCATCTCTCTCCATCTTCCTTTTCCTTCTCTCCCTCTACCCCAGAGCTGACCGAAGCAGTCCAGAGGTTAATTACATTCCACAGTGTCAGCCTGTCAAACATTCACAGACCACCTGTGCTGTCATTACATCTGCAGGACTTTAATAACCCTAGCCTGAGAGAGAGCGAGAGGGTTAAAACAGAGAATCAAGACAGAGGGGGAGATGGCAGAGAAACAGACAGGTGTCTCAGTCAGGGGTGTACTGATTGCAGTCCATTTGCACTTTATGTGGTCTGAAACACTTTCCCTGCCCACATCATTTCCATGACTCCGACCGGTGTGTCCAGTTCTCCCTCCATCACAGCAACGCTCCTTTCCTCATGTCTCAAAAGGCTTCACTACTGGACAGGGACTAAAAACCAGAGCCGTCTGTCCGTAGCGTGGCGGACTCTCTAGCGCCCCGTCTGTGTGGTTGATAGTAGATCTGATTAAGGTATAAGTGGCATCAAGCAAGTTGTTGTTGTTGGTTCTAGGTTCTCTGAAGGTTCTACCACATGCTTATATGGCACTGAAGACTACAAAACAGAAGGTGGCAAAGTACAGAGTTTTCACTACTGAAGTACAGAAACAAAGGTTTTGTGCTCTACTCACCACGCTGAAGTCCAGGTTCTGCTCTATCCACTCTTGTCCGTCCTTGAACTCGTCGTGAAGTCCCATCATGTACAGGCTGTCTAAGGCGTCTACTATGGTGGCCCCCATCTGGGAATTACCTGGACAGAGGACATACACAGGGTTAGGGTCTCATGTAACAATAAATAATGCAACCAAAGGTCCTTATTACCATATATATCAGGGTTAGGGGTCAATTCCATTAAAATTCCAGTCAATTCAGGTAGAACAGTGAAATTCCAATTCTTATCAATAAGGAAAATGTAGAATTTCGATAATTTTCTGAATTGACTAGAATTTAAATGGAATTGACCCGAACCCCTTCCAGCATTGGGGAACATCCCGTGCTCCCCATGTCTACTTATATGGGCACAAGCACTGTTCATGACAAACTGTTGGCAGAGAGAAAATGTTGCAGTTTTAAAGCTAATTTTCTTGCCATTGTATACATTTTACCATATCTAATGTGTATTCATGTGATATTTGAGTGACTCCAACATTACAACAAATTCTATGGGCAAAAGAACCTAGCTATAAAACATTATGACGTTCTAAATAGTTCTAAGGTATGCAATGACTGACATGACAAGAGAAACTCATGATGCACTACCCAATTCCAAAATTGCCCCTTGTGCATTCTACTACAACAACTTTCAAGAGTACAGGGGCGCGCCCCACAGTTTGGGAAGCACTGTATTAGGGTGTGGTGCCTGGCCTTAAATGATAACATAGAAATGTTTTAAAAAGTGGCGCAGCGCCCCTCTTACATTCTTTGGGGAGAACTCCTGCGCCAATAATTTTTCCTTGTCAGGTCACTTGGTCAGGGAACACTCCTGGTTTGTTGTATAATGTCCCCCTTAGAGTAGGAGGTGTTGTCCCCCTAAAAGTAGGTGTTGTCCCCCTAAAAGTAGGAGGTGCTGTGCCACTACAGCGGGTGTGACTTTAGATGGAGATCCCATTTTAGCATGGACATTAAGGAGCGATCAGCCAATGATCAGAGTATCGCCTTCTTCAAATTGGGTTGCCTATGGTTTATAAATCTCTAGGAAGCACCATGACTTTACAATTACCACTACGACCCACCTACCCCTGTCACTGAGAAGGCTGAATGAGTGAGAGGGAGAGCAGAGCAGCCCTCTCCTCTCTGGAGTCTAGGGTAATCACTAGCTCACCTTCAATGGAGAGAGCGAGAGAGACGCCATTACGGCTAGCAGGGATCTTCATTAAAACACGACTGACAGCCAAACCACTCACACTCCTCCCCTCCCTCAATGTGACCACAGGCCAAGGGAGTGATGCAGTCTGCCCAGGGTGGTGAGTGTGGGTCATTATAATTCACTTTAACTAACAGCAAAGCTCTATCACTGTAGTTCTGTTTAATACCGCTGAAGCGGCCTTAGTTTAATACTACATCTTAATACTGCAGCTCAGTTTGATGGTACAGCTGTAATACTGTTGCTCTTTTTGATACATTTCTAGTACTATACCTACATCTCTGCATGCATTTCACTGCAACAAGTATTTCACTGCACATTTAATACATTCTGTTAACTGTGTATGTTGCTTTGCTGGTGAACCCTAATGAGGAGAGAACCAGCCAGGCTGTAGTTCTGCTGGAGCTGCAGTGTTATCACTACTGACAGCAGTCCTAAATCACTCTAAAAATACACCCACCGGGCTGGCTGGCTGAGGCTGAGACTCTGGCCTGCCTGGGATCTGGACAGATTGGCCCTCCTGGAAGCAGAACAGACTCAATGCCCTTTCCCTCCCAATTTCGATCTTGTCTCATCGCTGCAACTCCCCAACGGTCTCGGGAGGCGAAGGTTGAGTCATGCGTCCCCAGAAACATGACCCGCCAAACCGCCATTCTTAACACCCGCCCGCTTATTAACCCAGAAGCCAGCTGCACCAATGTGTCGGAGGAAACACCATTTGCCTGACAACAGAGGTCAGCTTGCAGGCGCCCGGCCTGCCACAAGGAGGCACAGTGCCTTAGACACTGTGCCACTCGGGTGGTCCATCATTTGGTGTTTTTGTTGACGGTGGTGGAAAACGCTGTCACAGGCATCACTCAAGAATCTCCCAAAAGAGTTCAATTGGGTTGAGATCTGAGACGGCAATGATGTATGGTTTACATCTTTTTCATCTCAACATCTTAATCCATCTAATCCCTCCCTCCATCTGTCCTCCATGCCTCCCATCATCCCTCTGTACTTGTCACTTCATGAGTCTTATCAACATCCACTTACAACCTTTCAAATTGGGCCAATCATATCAAATGAAGCTGATTGGCATTTATACCTGGAAGTATTTAAAGATGCCAGACATTGTTAATCTGATACAAATTGTCCTGGATAAGGTTTATTTGGGGAATAATCATAACAGCTACTTTCTTCCTCCCTACCCTCTCCTCTGCCAATTTCATTGGGTGACAGATTTCCTAGCGCTCCAGTATAAATCCACACATGGCACGGAACGTGATGTTTCATTATTCACTCATTTTCTCAGTCTAATAAACTGCCGGGTGTGTGTGTGTGTATGTGTGTGTGAGGGGGGGAAATGGAGGGGGAGGGAGAGCTCCACTCAGACAGACCAGACCCTGGGCCCAGTGCAGAGGGAGTTTGAGGGAAAACCAGACAGCTACTGCGCTGAAGCTGAGACCGAGTCCATGCCAAAGCCTCCTCTCAGCCCCCTCTATCTAGCAATCTCTCCCACTCTGCTCTTTGACGCTCCCCTCTACACATTTTGCATTCTCCCTAACCCCTTCCTCTCACCTCTCTTGCATCCCTCCAACAGCTCACCCTCTCTGTTCCTCCTGAGTAAACAGCATGTGGGTCTGGCTTAATGATCAGTGTGGAGTAAGGGAAGCCAATCTCCTCATGGCCAACTCAGACCACGCTCTGCTCCTTCCGCCCACCACCAAATGACTGGCTCAGCACTGGAACATCTGCTGCTGCAGCATCTACAGTATAATAACAATATAATATGTCATTTAGCAGACACTTTTACCAAAAGCGACAGTCATGTGTGCATAAATTTGACATATGGGTGGTTCTGGGAATCGAACCCACTACCCTGGCGTTACAAGCGCTAAGCTCTACCACCTGAGCTACAAAGAACCATCTGTCAATTAGCCGGCTCCTATGAGCATCTCTGACTGGGCCTTTCACTGAGGACATGACCCTACATACACAGATTGACTGGGGGGTTTCTGTCGGCGCCACACCATCACCACCAAGACGCTGGCCAAGCCAGAGACAATTCAGGCTCCCTCCCACTAAGAACACAACTGGTTATATACTAATGACTGGATTAAAGCTGTAAGTCATATCTCTCTTCCCAAAGGGTTTGCTGTTAGCTCCACAGGACTACAACACCAAAGATTGTAAACAGAACACACTGGGTCTGTTAACAACACAGAGGGCTTGATCGGAGTCTTGCTTGCCACTGTGTTTGAGATGACATTCAGGATTTACAAAGTTTTTTTCCCGATTGTCTATTATTTACTGTTAAGGTTAACTAGAGAGCCAAGATATCAACAATGACAAGAGGATGCCTGCTGGATGCCTCAAGCTGCAGTTACGACGCAACTTTAGTTGCTTGGAACACAGTTCCTTCTTGATTGCACCCCGCCTGCAACTAATAAACTTGATTGCATCCAATTGAAACTTTTCAACTTTGTGTGACTAGTTGCAAGCAACAGCCAATCAAAACTAATGCTTTTGTCACATGATCCATTCAAAGATTTGGGAAGTTGTCATGTCAACAAAACAGCTGTCAGTGCTGTGGAAACCGTGTTCAAGGTGGACAGAAGAAACATTACCCAAACTAGCACTGTATAAAGAAATACTGGAATCAGGACTGGTACATGGTTTGGAAGTCAATGAATACAATTTTTGAAGTGAACCCAGACCTATCTCTCACCAGTTTAAACAAAAAAATGTTTCAACATGTGCTGCGCCAGCTAGCAAACTCGTTAGCTCATTGCTAGCTACACTATATATAGACACAAAAGTATATGGACACCCGTTCAAATTAGTGGATTAGGCTGTTTCAGCCACACCTGTTGCTGACAGGTATAAAACCGAGCACACAGACATACAATCTCCATAAATAAACATGGGCAGTGGAATGGCCTTACTGAAGAGCTCAGTGACTGTCAAAGTGGCACCGTCAGAGAATGCCACCTTTCCAATAAGTCAGTTTGTCAAATTTCTGCCCTGCTAAGGCTGCACCGGTCAACTGTAAGTGCTGTTATTGTGAAGTGTAACGTCTAGAATCAGCAAGAGCTAAGCCGCGAAGTGGTAGGCCACACAAGCTCACAGAACGGGACCGCCGAGTGCTGAAGCACGTAGCATGTAAAATCGTCTGTCCTCAGTTGCAACACTCACTACAGAGTTCCAAACTGCCTCTGGAAGCAACGTCAGCACAAGAGCTGTTCGTTGGGAGCTTCATGAAATTGGGTTTTCATGGCCGAGTAGCCGCACACAAGCCTAGGCCCTTTAGTTCCAGTGAAGGGAAATCTTAACGCTATAGCATACAATGACATTCTAGATGATTCTGTGCTTCCAACTTTGTGGCAACAGTTTGGGGAAGGCCCTTTCTTGTTTCAGCATAACAATGACCCCGTACAAAGCGAGGTCCATACAGAATTAGTTTGTCGAGATCGGTGTGGAAGAACTTGACTGGCTTGCACAGAACCCTGACCTCAACCCCATCGAATACCTTTGGGATGAATTGGAACACCTACTGCAAGCCTTTCAATAGCCCAACATCAGTGCCCGACCTCACTAATGCTTGGGGCTGAATGGAAGCAAGTCCCGCCAGCAATATTCCAACATCTAGTGGAAAGCCTTCCCAGAAGAGTGGAGGCTGTTATAGCAGCAAAGGGGAGGACCAACTCCACATTAATGCCCATGATTTTGGAATAAGATGTTCGACGAGCAAGTGTCCACATACACTTCATGACTAAAAGTATCTAGCGAGCTTGATCAAAGTGTTGGCAATTTCATTTTGTCTAGCTAGCTAAATTGTACAGCCAGCATTTTGTCTAAATCAATAATTTGTGAAATCACGATGTAATGCAGGAGATGACATGGCGTGAGTTTAGAATTGTCACACAATACCATAGAAGCAGCTTCAATTTGATTGGCTGTTGCATACAATTTTAATTGTGTTTGAGTTGCTTCATGTAACAGCAAAGCTGCTTTAGATCTCACTTGCAACCTGCAACTACAACAAAAATTGTGTGAATGTTGCTTTGTGTAACTCCAGCCTTAGGTCTGAGAACATTACATTGGAGATTACATGGGATAAGTAATCTGATAACTTCTTTCTTGCCGAAAGTTCTTCTTGCATTCTCTCATTTGATATTTTTAAAAGAGGAAGAACTAGAACATGACTAATGTGCATGACTATTGCAGAGATCATATGGGCTTTGAACCGCTAACCAAGGGAACAAACTGCCTTCTGGCTGTTTTTTTGTGCACTCCATCTCTCTACAGAAGACTATGTTATATCCAATGTGTTATTTTAAGTGTACCAGGCCCCTCACAGATTAACATATCTTGTGTAAACTTTCAACAAATTACTTATATGGCTGAAGGGCAAGAGCAGCAACGTTTCTTGAAAGTTGGAATACACAAAGTCATCCGACAAGAACTGTGTGTGGAGACTTCTGTGCATTCGGTACAGCAGCATAGCTGAAGAAAACAAAGGTCTACCAGATCCTTCAAACACCAGCGGTATGCAGGTACTTTAGGCAGTGTAAACGAATCACACAATCGGAGTACACCAATCCATCTGTGTCAAAAATGGAGATCAAGGAGTTTGAGAAGGGGAAACCAGGGTAAATCTCTAGTGTGCTTTATCAAATAGCCGTACCAGGGACTGTTGGACATAATATACAGGTAACTGCAAAAAATAAAGGAAACACCAACATAAAAAGTGTCTTAATAAGGTGTTTGGCCACCACGAGCCAAAAGAGATTCAATGGGCCTGGGCAAAGATTATACAAGTGTCTGGAACTCTATTGGAGGGATGCAACACCATTCTTCAACAAGAAATTCCATAATTGTGTTTTTTTGTTGGTGGTGTAAAAGGCACCGCACCAAAACCTCCCACAAGTGTTCAATTGAGTTGAGATCTGAGACAGCCATGACGTATGGTTTAAATCGTTTTCATGCACATCAAATCCTTTGGTGACCACTCATGCCCTCTGGATGGGGGCATAGCCATGGTAGCCAAAATAATGGGCACCTGGTCCTGCCCTAAGCCTGAGGGGATGTTAATTACTTAGGAATAGCTCAGGAACTACACCTGTGTGGAAGCATCTGTTTTTAAGATACTTTGTATACCTCATTCAAGTGTTTCCTTTATTTTGGCAGTTATCTGTATTCTACAGCTATTTTAGGTCTGTTGCTGTTTATTAGCAACGAGCACAATGAACTCTTCAGCGATTTTTTTTGTCATAGACTAATCCATTCACTGAAGCAGGAAGACTAGGCCTGTACTTTGAGTTGGCAATACTTCTTATACATCCATGTAGGGCTGTAGGCACCAAAACTCCAGACACAGTAAGATGGGAAAAGGATTTCTGACACGCTTTTATCTTTCCTTTTTTTCAGATTAACCTAGTACTTATACGCACTGGGGTTAACCCTGAACTCAATGAAGTGTGTGGGCTGAGATTCTTGATTTAAATGACGTGTGTGCACGTGTGTGTGTGTGAGAGAATGGAAGTGTGCATGTGCGCAGCTGCTGACAGACTTTTCACACCCGGAGAACATCCATTCTCACATCCAGTCTCTCAGCGTAGGCTTCTAGCCTGGGTGATAACTAAACCTGCAGAAGATGCAACCACTCAGAATTCAGGAGAACATTTATCTCCAACCTACCAACATTCCTTTCATTACAAAGGAGAGGTGCTCCCCCTTCCTAACTCGGTTGGCGCCTGCCTAAAACAGCTAGGCTTTTTGATTTCTATGGTGAAATTTTGAGCTCGTCTCTTCTCAATGTCTCCATCTTTCCATATTTCTCTCTCCTCCATCTCTCCCTCTCAATCTTCCGCTCCCTTCCATGGCCCATCTCCAGAGGGACTGTGTGATGAGGCTGTGTGCTGTGGGACCTGCCAGTCACTATATACGGCCTGATGAATATTTACTGAGCTATAGCACTTTGATGAAATTCTGGAGCAGTGAATGTGAGCGAGGCCTCGTTTTAGGGACACCTACACTGTGGTGAGCAGCAGATGTTCTTCCTTCCTCCTCCCAATGGTCTCACTCTGCATGATGGGTCTTCTCAACGTGACGTCCTGTACCATTATTAAGCGTTCCCCCTTCCAGTCATTAGTACAAATATTTATAGAAGATGTTAACGACCCCAGAGCTGCAGAGTTGAGGGCCCATTCAATAGCGTTACTCCGAACAGTTTCTCTTGTCATAAATATGATGTTTTGTCAAACAAAAGGGGGAGCTCATTTTGTGCTCCTTTTTAGGCTGTCATTAAAGTGGATTGTTCAACAGAGTTTTAACTTTCTCCTTATCCCTTTTTCCTCGTGTTTGAGGGGTTTTACGCATTCCGAACAGACTCAGAAGAGGGAAACTGTTTGCTTTCCTGCCTGCCGTCCAATTTAGCACCAGCCTGCCTGTTAAAAGTTGAATCAGAGTGTAACGCTGGGAATATGGGTAAAGGGGAGAGTTGGAGCAGCTGAGAGGGAAATGTGACAACATCCTGTTGGGAGGGACCCGGAGCTAGCTTCAGTCTCTGCAATTGTTCCCTAGCCCCTATATAGTGTACTACTTTTGACCAGAGCCCATTGGGCAAACCAGTAGTGCGCTATATAGGGACTAGTGGGCCAGTTTGGACACAGTCTCTCATCTCACCGGGTCTCTAACGCTGCTAGCAGGTCCAGGCCAACCTCAACTTCAGCACTGAGAGAAATAAATAAATACTATAAAGCAACTGGTTATTAAATCAGGGAGACATGCAACAATTCCTCCCTAAACATCCTCTCTGAGGGCCAGGAGGATTTAGACTACACCAAGGATAGAGCCCATGTAACACACACCCCTAGAAACACACTGTACGGTACAGAACATACGTGCCAAACAGAGAGGTGTTTACTACTGGCACAGTACTCACTACTGTGCACTGCTGCACTAATGCATATGGATTGATAAGAAATATCACAAACACAAATATGCAAACAAACAAACACTGGAGACTAGAGATGTTGTGCTGGCTTATTGGAGGTGTTCGCTCATTTCAGAGTGTCTGGTATTGACTGGGGAGTTTCTCAGCACTTAGAGAAAACGAGATAACCTGACTCACCAGGCTGAGCCTCATCTCTCCTTACTCATCTCTCCATCTTTCTTTCTCCCACACTCCCTCAAGCTGAAATCAGTGTCTCTGGCCCCTCCAGCTGTCATTATAAAGTCATCACCACCACATCATCCCTCCCCACTCAGGATTCATCCACTACCACAGTTAAAGCATCCATCCCAGTGATTCCACAGCACAGCCGTCCTGGGAAGCTTTAAGACTAACGTCGCCACTGCTGTATCATTTCCCACAAGAGCAGCGACAAGCTCCCTCGCTCTCTCACCAACATGGTCGTCCAACAAGGAAATGACTGTTCATTAAGAGGATATTAGCCACCCGGGGAGCACAGTTCGACAACCAGCAGAAGAGTATGTGTGTAATTGGAGATGTTATCAGAGCTCCGACAGGGGGGCTAATGGGAATATTATAATGAGCTTATAAATATTGAGGAGAGATGAGAATATAACCCTGGGGGAGGGACTTAGTCTCGTCAATCCCACATCCCCCGAGGTGTGATTGGAGGAATCCATCTCTGTCATAATAGAGCTCCTCAGCTTATAGTCCTAAAAACCAGAAATTAGTTACCTCTGGTTCATTCAGCCATTCATATGGGGGAAAGAATGGGGTTTTGGGATAAACGCCGAAAATAAGGTCTGAGGTACACAGGCTTAGGCGACCTTACATGTTTTGTTCAATGAGATAAAATGCTTTAAAATTCACAAAAAGTGAAATTAGCTGATGAAGGTTGTGTTTACCACGACCTTTTTGGCATTAATTTAAATACAGATACATTTATTTCCCCATTGGCTTTGAATGAGCCATTGCGTAGTTAATGCCTACAAAAACACTGCTTTCTATAGCTGCTCATGTTTAGAGCCACTGAAGGAATAATTTAGAACGCCAGTGGTATTACATCCTGTTGCTCTGTGATCCCTCCCACAACCATCCTTGCTTTGGACCTAACTGGAGTGCATTATTTTCTCAGGTTGCTTCTTATGAACCCTCCCTGTGTATTTTCAAAAGGTGTTCCATACATTACCACTTGTGAATTCTACTCTGATCTTGTCACCAGTGAACACAAACTGACATGCACACCTCCCTCTCCTCCAGCCTCATTTCGCTGCATATTCCCTGCACATTGCTCTCTCCTCATCTTCCCCTTCATGTTTCTCTCCATCTCCCCTCAACTCCTTTAACTCAGCACCTCCCTCTTCTCTATCCCTCTTTTTCTCTCCTCACCCTACCCTCTGGACAGAGATGGTATGTGTATTCTCTCAGTGAGTCTCAGACATCTGGGTTCTGAATGATCCTATTTGGTTCTTCATCCCATTACCAGACATCCACTGCTAGGTTTCTCCACATCTCCTCTCCTCTGCTCAACGTGCGTTAATCAGAACTCTCCCACGGGCGCGTTGCCATGGCGCCATTTCACAGCCCTTCCCAGAATGCTCCAATGTGCTATTCTGCCCTGGGAAACGACCATATGAAGACATGACCTACATGTAAAAAACAACCAACTGACTAACTAACTAACGGCCTGCAAACTGAAGGAGGAAGAGGAGCTGTGGACCACGGGATGGCTCCAAATGTATGATCCTATCTAATAAATCTGTAATAACAACTAATCTTATTACCTAATCAATTCATTCCCCCTACAGGACTGTTGAGTGGAAAGCAAAGTGCTAACAGCTAGGCTAGCAGGTTTGTAGTGTATTACAGAGAAACAACACAGATAAGGGACGACACAGATAATCCATTACATTGACCAGATACTTCAACCATTCCTTTAAAAAATGGAAGGCAGTCGGGAAGAGGCAAGATCCGGTGGGACCATTCTAGGCAATGAGAGGGCAGAAACGAGTGTAATAGCGGGCACAACTCCAACATAAAAAGTGTTTATTTTAAAACTTGCTGGGATGTCACGTGACCTATTTATATCAGTGCACTCGTAAGCATTACGAAACTTCTTTTTGAGCAAATAAGCCATCCGATTTTTTTGTTAATCAAATTTGACACTTGCTCATTAACCTCCATACAAAAATTCCTTGCTTGGTGAGCGAAAAAAAGAAAAAAAAAACACAACCTGCTGGAGAAGACAGATTTTGGGCCCAGTTATTCCTCTCGCTTCGCCTCTGCCTCTCTGGGGAAGACCAGGCGTCCAAACAAACCTGAACTCAGCTGCCCCTTTAATCGCTATGGCAACTGCTCTCTGAGCTGAGCAGAGTAGGGAGCCAGAGGGTGGGGCTGGAGGGAGAGATCCTTTCTGGAAGACAACCTGGATTCTACTGTGTGAGGGTAATACAAAGTGAGCCCTGCTATGCTGTCTGGGGTTGTAGGAAGGACAGGCAGGTGTCCATATCATGTCTCATTTCTCATCCTATCCCACAATTCAGCAGGCCTTTAGACAGTGCATACCAAGAGTACCGTTCTTTGTGACGTCACTATGCATCAGCCTATTTGTAAAGGGAAGTGAAATAAGAGCGAAGGGAGGGAGCAACTTATTGGAATGAGATCCAGCCCTGGTTGCATAATATCCTCAGGAGTGGGATCTCCTGGGCTTGGTCATAGAACCATCAACATCCAGGCAATGCAAGCAGACAAGCTTTTACAAAAACACTGCATAAGGACTGCATAGATGAGCTAGGAGATCCTAAGTGCACTGAAAACACTCCCAATCCAATCCAAACACTCCCAGTCAAATGTCACCATAAACGTTACTTTATTAAAAAAATATAATTCTTTATCCGACCACATCAATGCCGTTAATGTTGATAAACCTGAGGTGGTTATTACATTGTGTGTATTACCTGCCTAGCCTGGCCCTGCTGTGGGACTGCTTGGCCAGTGGTGTGGCTTTCAGTTCAGTTTACAGTGCGGATCAATGTAACCCGACCCTGTGCTCCCCAGAGAGCAGTTTCCTGTAAACACCAGAGAGTCCGTCAGTGTGTTTAAAGATCAGAGCCTTGTCAGTCTGCTCTCCACCCTTCCACAGTAAACAGAACGACCTTCTTTCGCCACTCTGCTCTCTGTGACCGATGGATGACCACAATTACAGGTCAAACGCTTTCCAACCGAATCCATGCTCAGGTCGATGGGACTGACAGACTATGATCCCGTTATGTGAGTGGGCCAGACAGTGAGGGATGACACTGCTGCTAAAAGAAGTCAGTTAACCACCCACAAGTAGGTTAAACCACATCATCCACCACAAGGTAAGAACTATGCCAACAGAAAGACAATATACGGGACTGTCTAGGGCCGGTTTCCAAGACAAAGATGAATCATAGTATTGGACTAAAAACCACGTTCAAATTTAGTCTCTGAATAACCTTGTGTCCGGGAAACCTGCCAATACTGTCCTACTGAAGGCGTCCTGGTTGTGTGTCATAGGAACATAGTCCGAGGACAGCAGTTCTGCTGCAGGACTGCATCCCACGTTAGCATACAGTGCATTGAGAAAGTATTCAGACGCCTTGAGAGCAAAAAATAAATCAATTGAAATAAAAAAACACGTGGAATAAATCCACAATGAGTAACGATAACTTGGCTATATACACGGGTACCAGTATCGAGTTGACGTGCATGGGTACGAGGTCATTGTGTGTGTGTGTGTGTGTGTGTGTGTATGTATGTATATATATATATGTATATGTATATATGTATATTCAGACCCCTCAACTTATTCCACATTTTGTTATGTTGCATCCTTATTCTAAAATCAATCAACACACAATAACTCATAATGACAAAGCAAAAACAGACTTACAATTGTAATTTATAAAAAATAAAATATATAATTTACTGGCCTCCCGGGTGGCGCAGTGGTTAAGGGTGCTGTACTGCAGCGCAAGCTGGGCCACCAGAGACTCTGGGAACGCACCCAGGCCGCGACCGGGAGGTCCGTGGGGCGACGCACAATTGGCCTAGCGTCGTCCGGGTTAGGGAGGGGTTGGCCGGTAAGGATATCCTTGTCTCATCGCGCACCAGCGACTCCTGTGGCGGGCCGGGCGCAGTGAGCGCTAACCAAGGTTGCTAGGTGCACAGTGTTTCCTCCGACACATTGGTGCATCTGGCTTCCGGGTTGGATGTGCGCTGTGTTAAGAAGCAGTGCTGCTTGGTTGGGTTGTGTATCGGAGGACGCATGACTTTCAACCTTCGTCTCTCCCGAGCCCGTACGGGAGTTGTAGCGATAAAACAATTGGATACCACGAAAAAGGGGAGAAAACGGGGTTATAAATAAATATAAATAAATAAATATATATATATATATACACACATATATACACACACACACACAGCTCAAAAAAAAAAAGGGAACACTAAAATAACACATCCTAGATCTGAATGAATGAAATATTCGTATTAAATACTTTTTTCTTTACATATTTGAATGTGCTGACAACAAAATCACACAAAAATGATCAATGGAAATCAAAAGGTCTGGATTTGGAGTCACACTACAGGCTGATCCAACTTTGATGTAATGTCCTTAAAACAAGTCAAAATGAGGCTCAGTAGTGTGTGTGGCCTCCACGTGCCTGTATGACCTCCCTACAACACCTGGGCATGCTCCTGATGAGGTGGCGGATGGTCTCCTGAGGGATCTCCTCCCAGACCTGGACTAAAGCATCCGCCAACTCCTGGACAGTCTGTGTTGCAACGTGGCGTTGGTGGATGGAGCAAGACATGATGTCCCAGATGTGCTCAATTGGATTCAGGTCTGGGGAACGGGCGGGCCAGTCCATAGCATCAATGCCTTCCTCTTGCAGGAACTGCTGACACACGCCAGCCACATGCTGACACACGCCAGCCTCTAGCATTGTCTTTCATTAGGAGGAACCCAGGGCCAACCGCACCAGCATTTGGTCTCACAAGGGGTCTCATCTCGGTACCAAATGGCAGTCAGGCTACCTCTGGCGAGCACATGGAGAGCTGTGCGGCCCCCCAAAGAAATGCCACCCCACACCATGACTGACCCACCGCCAAACCGGTCATGCTGGAGGATGTTGCATGCAGCAGAACGTTCTCCACGGCGTCTCCAGACTGTCAGATGTGCTCAGTGTGAACCTGCTTTCATCTGTGAAGAGCACAGGGTGCCAGTGGCGAATTTGCCAACCTTGGTGTTCTCTGGCAAATGCCAAACGTCCTGCACGGTGTTGGGCTGTAAGCACAACACCCACCTGTGGACGTCGGGCCCTCATACCACCCTCATGAAGTCTGTTTCTGACCGTTTGAGCAGACACATGCCCATTTGTGGCCTGCTGGAGATCATTTTGCAGGGCTCAGGTAGCGGTCCTGCTGCTGGGTTGTTTCCCTCCTACGGCCTCCTCCACGTCTCCTGATGTACTGGCCTGTCTCCTGGTAGCGCCTCCATGCTCTGGACACTACACTGACAGACACAGCAAACCTTCTTGCCACATCTCACATTGATGTGCCATCCTGAATGAGCTGCACTACCTGAGCCACTTGTGTGGGTTGTAGACTCCGTCTCATGCTACCACTAGAGTGAAAGCACCGCCAGCATTCAAAAGTGACCAAAACATCAGCCAGGAAGCTGATGAAGAAGTGAGAAGTGGTCTGTGGTCCCCCCTGCAGAACCACTCCTTTATTGGGGGTGTCTTGCTAAATGCCTATAATTTCCACCTGTTGTCTATTCCATTTGCACAACAGCATGTAAAATGTATTGTCAATCAGTGTTGCTTCCTAAGTGGACAGTTTGATTCCACAGAAGTGTGATTGACTTGGAGTTACATTGTGTTGTTTAAGTGTTCCCTTTATTTTTTTGAGCAGTGTATATATAATTGACTTTGGTATTCAGACCCTTTACTCAGTACTTAACAAAAAAGTTAAATACAACCTTTATTTAACTAGGCAGGTCAGTAAAGAACAAATTCTTATTTACAATGTCCTACCTGGACAACGCTGGGCCAATTGTGAACTCCCAATCACGGCCGATGTGATACAACCTGGAATGAAACCAGGGACTGTAGAGATGCCTCTTGCACTGAGATGCAGTGCCTGAGACCACTGCTCCACTTGGGAGCACTCAGGAAGCACTTTTGGCAGCAATTACAACCTAGAGTCTGCTTGGATATGACGCTACAATCTTGGCACACCTGTAGTTTGTCCCATTCTTCTCGGCAGATAGCTCAAGCTCTGTCAGCATGGTTGGGGAGAGTTGCTGCACAGCTATTTTTAGGTCACTCCAGAGATGTTTGATCTGGTTCAAGGTGAACCTTCGCCCCAGTCTGAGGTCCTGAGCAGGTTTTCATCAAGGATATCGGTACTTTTGTCCGTTCATCTTTACCTTGATCCTGACTAGTTTCCCAGTCCCTGCTGCTGAAAAACAACCCCACAGCATGATGCTGCCACCACCACCATGCTTCACCGTAGGGATGGTGCCAGGTTTCCTCCAGACGTGACACTTGGGATGCAGGCCAAAGAGTTCAATCTTGGTTTCATCAGACCAGAGAATCTTAGGTGCCTTTTGGCAAAATCCAAGCGGGCTGTCATGCGCCTTTTACTGAGGAGTGGCTTCCTTCTGACCACTACCATGAAGGCCTAATTTGGTGGAGTATTGCAGAGATGGTTGTCGTTCTGGAAGGTTCATCCATCTCCACAGAGGAACTCTGGAGCTCTGTCAGAGTGACCATCGGGTTCTTGGTCACCTCCCTGACCAAGTCCCTTCTCCCCCGATTGCGCAGTTTGGCTGGGCGGACAGCTCTATTAAGAAGTGGTTCCGAACTTCGTCCATTTAAGAATGGAGGCCACAGTGTTCTTGGGGACATTAAATTCTGAAGACATTTGTTGGTACCCTTCCCCAGATCTGTGACTCGACACAATCCTATCAAAGCTCTCCGGATAATTCATTCGAAGTCATAGCTTGGTTTTTAAATTGACATGCACTGTCAACTGTGGGACTTTATATAGACAAGTGTGCGCCTTTCCAAATCATGTCCAATCAATTGAATTTACCACAGGTGGAGTCAAATCAAGTTGTAAAAACATCAAGGATGATCAATGTAAACAGGATGCACACCTGAGCTCAATTTCGAGTCTCATAGCAAAGGGTCTGAGTACTTATGTAAATAAGGTATATATTTTATTTTTAATACCCGTTTTCGCTTTCTCATTATGTTGTATTGTGTGTAGATTGATGAGGCCCTAAAAAATGTCAGACTCCAGCCACCCAAGTAATAGAATATAGAAAGGGGGGACACAGAGTGGTCATAATAGTTTGTAGGTCAAACCATTCGGACGTCACAGATGTTTGTGAGAAGACGGGATGTCTCATGGTCTGACAAACATGGTCTGACAAACACCACTCTAGCTCTGCCACCTTGCACTGCAGATGCAGAAGTGCGACAGCGGTGGATTGAGACACATCCAATGCAAAAAAACAGCTCTAGATTAAACTGATTTAAAAAATTTAAAAAATTAAGACTTTTGTAGTATGTTAGTTAGGTTCACGCAACGGTGCGTTAATCAACTCTAGGGGATTAATACACCAATGGTAACATATTCTTTTATCTAATTTAAATAAGTACCGCCTTGTTACCAACATCGGAGAAGGTGTATTTGCAGAGGGCAGTGGTTTATAGCTACTCTACTGGTGCCAAGATTTTACCGTAGGGTGTCAGCAAATATAATTACAAGTTTACCTAATTAATCTATGGCAAAAATACTTGTTTCCCCTTTTATCTGTGTCTGGTGTTAATTAGTTACTGTCTAGCTAGGCCCTCAGCTAGCATGGAACAAAGGCGGGGGGGCATTGAAATCTGACGCAGTTGTCAAGTCAACATCTGTCAGTGCTGCATTGAACTGCATCACAAGAGACATGCCAAACGGGACATTTATTAAAATTATTTAATATCATTGATGCAATTTCAATGCTGTTAGAGTTGCTTTGTGAATCACCAAATTTCATTTAGATGATTTTACTGCAGCACTGCATCCAAGTTGCTTAACATAGTCATTCGAAAGAGCTGTCAGTCCAGGCGACTCAGCCAATCTTTTCAAACTTGCTGGTAGTTAGCCATGAGAGAAAAAGTAGTTTTCAGAACGACTGTTCAGGGTCTTTAACCCATAGCTACCCAGACTAATTATTTAGCAGTCTCATGGCTTGGGGGATAGAAGCTGTTCAGGGTCCTGTTGGTTCCAGACTTGGTGCATCAGTACTACGTGCCGTGCGGCAGAAGAGCAAACAGTTATGACTTGGGTGGCTGGAGTGACCATTTTTAGGGCCTTCCTCTGACACCGCATACTATAGAGGTCCTGGATGGCAGAGAGCTCAACTCCAGTGATGTACTGGGCTGTACACACTGCCCTCTGTAGCACCTTGCGGTCGGATGCAAGCAGGATCCAGTTGCAGAGGAAGGTGTTTAGTCCCAGGATCATTAGCTTAGTGATGAGCTTTGAGGGCACTATGGTGTTGAACGCTGAGGTATAGTCACAGCATTCTCACATAGGTGTTCCTCTTGTTCAGGTTGGAGAGGACAGTGTGGAGTGCAATAGAGGTTGCATCATCTGTGGACCTGTTGGGGCGGTATACGAATTGGAGTGGTTCCAGGGTGTCTACGATGGTGTTGATGTGAGCCATGACCAGTATTTCAAAGCATTTCATGGCTACAGATGTGAGTGCTATGGGGAGATTGTGATTTAGACAGGTTACCTTGTTGTTCTTTGTCACAGGGAATATGGTGGTCTGCTTGAAACATGTAGGTATTACAGACTGGGTCAGGGAAAGGTTGAAAATGTCAGTGAAGACACCTGCCAGCTGGTCAGTGTATGCTTTGAGTATTCGTCATGGTCATCAATGTTTCAGAGGGGTTGGGTTAACTTGTTGACGCTACCCATCCCGGTAGCGGGATAATTGTCATCAGCAACCGCTGAATAGCATAGCGCCACAGTCAAATAATATTACAAAAAAAATATTCATGAAATCACAAGTGCAATATTGCAAAACACAGTTTAGCCTTTTGTTAATCCACCTGTCGTCTCAGATTTTTAAATAATGCTTTACAGAGAAAGCAATCCAAGCGTTTGTGTAAGTTTATCGATAGCACATTAACAAATGTTCCTTTTGTTCCATAAATATTATTTTTATACCCAAAATACCTCCGTTTGTTTGTCGCATTATGTTCAGAAATCCACAGGAAAGAGCGGTCACGACAACACAGACGTATATTCCAAATAGTATCCATAATGTCCACAGAAACATGTCAAGCGTTTTTTTATAATCAATCCTCAGGTTGTTTTTAAAATATATATTCGATAATATATCAACCGGGTGTGTAGGTTATTCAATAACAGCGGGAGAAACAATGGCCGCTTTACTCAGTTGCGCAAAACTCACTCAGAGCCCCCACCTATCCACTTTCGCAATGTGATCTTTCACACTCATTTTTCAAAATAAAATCCTGAAACTATGTCTAAAGACTGTTGACACCTTAGGGAAGCCATAGAAAAAGAAATCTGGTTGATATCCCTTCAAATGGAGGATAGGCATGCATAGGAACAGAGGTTTCAAAATAAGAGGCACTTCCTGATTGGATTTTCCTCAGGCTTTCGCCTGCAATATCAGTTCTGTTATACTCAGACAATATTTTTACAGTTTTGGAAACTTTAGAGTGTTTTCTATCCTAATCTGACAATTATATGCATATTCTAGTTTCAGGAGCTGAGAAATAGGCAGTTTCAAATGGGTACGTTTTTTAGCCAAAAACAAAAATACTGCCCCCTACACGCAAAAGGTTAAACAAGGAAGGCACATTTCAGTTGTACAACTGACTAGGTATCTCCCTTTGCCATCTGTCCCTGCGGTCTTGTTGCCTGTTACCCTGTTTAAAGGTCTTACTCACATCGGCTATGGAGTGCGAGATCACAGTCTGGAACAGCTGCTTCTCTCATGCATGGTTCAGTGTTGCTTGCCTCAAAGCGAGCATAGAAGGAATTTCACAGGAATTTAGAGAACCAGGAGACAGACCACAGTACTGCAGCTCATCTACCATTTAACAGAAACTCATCAAATACCACAAGAGCTTATAAACAATTTGATCCACTGAATATTAAAACTTTCCACACAGAACACGCATGAGTGCGCTCACACATACATACACAGACAGTACACACGCAAAAACATGAGCCGCAGTTGTCTGACCTGCTTTACCGCAGTAGGTAGCTGCAGAGCTGAACAGTAACAGCAGCAACAACCCTGGCAGAAACTGGTGGAGTGAGAAACTGGGTTTGGTGGGACCCACTGGTCATGGATGATGCAGCAGTATAAGGACAGGAAATGTGAATGTGTGTGTGTGTGTGTGTGTACTGTACGTGTAGTAGTGAATGACACTTACCAAAGATATTGGTGGAATGTCCTTTCTTGGCGAGAGGTTTCAGCTCGTTGTGTCCCCATCCGTACTGTCTGTAGCTGTCCCACGCATGCTTCATCATCTACAACATACACACGAGCAGCCTGGTTTAGACAAAACATCTGGTACACAATGAGCTGGTACACAAAAACAGTAACATCTTGAACTATGGAGTGGAGTTAATACCACCAGTGGAAGAGACCATTCCAACAGGCTTATCACAGTCAAATAAATGACTCATAATAGAACAAAAAACAGAGATTAGCATGCACACACACAATCCTTTATCTTTTTTTCACCATCATTGCAGCCTTGCCAGGAGAGAGGGCGGCACAATACCTAGCCCTCTGTTCTGGGCAATGATGCTACTAAGAGAGACATCCCTGTGCCCCTTCAGCCAGCCCCTGGTGTGGCCTTAACCCTGTCTGTTCTGTCACTCGGTTGCTAGGTCACTACCCAGCAGCTCCCTCACCACAAGGCTGGGTGGACAGGACACGACAGTGTGAGTGTGTGTGCATGTGTGTGCATGTGTGTTTATGCGTGCCGTGTAACTCCTCTTCAGACATTGTTAAATTGTAGCCGTGGGGCTACTTCACTCTCAAAGCTTTGTTTTCCTTGGCTGTCTGGAGGCACTGACTAGACTTGGTGGATAAAAACACTGCTTTATTCTTAACATGACCTTTAAAAGAGAAGCCGTAAGAGCTGGACTGAGAATAAACAGAGAATAAAGAGGGTGAGCAGGATAAGAGCGAAAGAGACAGAATCGTGAGACAAGTTGACATTGGAGACAGTGATGCTGACGCGAGATGCACATCCAAGGGAAACTGTGAGGACAACACTACTGACTGGCAGAGAGTCAGGCTTTCCCAAAGCTCTACTGCATTCTCACTACTTCCAATTTCCCTTTGTCTTATTAATCACCCTAGTCTGATGGGATCAGCTATCCCATAGGAGAGCATTTCGTCACCTGGTCCCTCTCTGTCTGCCGGTCATGGCAGCAGTCTAAAAACCAGGACAGCTTTTCCTCCTGTACCAGCCATAGCCAGCTCTCCTCTCCTCACAGCAAGACGAGGGCGAGGGAGGGAGCCAAGCCAATAAACCCGGGCGTTTTGTGTTCTTGGCTTGGTGACGTTCCATGACGCACGTCGTCTCCACATGCAAGAGAATAAATATAAATTACATTTACACACCAGGACAAAGCCACTTAACCATTGGCTCCCGACGACCAGGTAGATGTCCAATTGGCCGGTTTATCAAATAATGATTGGCCCAGCTGTTGAGGAATATAGGACGTACAAAAACAGAATATTCAAATTCTACACTGATGGGACATTTCATGAACATGAAACTCACTTAAAAGCCTAAAATCCCAGTCATTAATTGACTGTCACTTCTGTAGTACGGAGTTGGATCTAAAATCCAATAGCACATATTGAATGTCAGGTTCACTGAAGACATACAGACACGGCTCCCTATTCCCTATATAGTGGATGAGCCCAGGTCAAAAGTAGTGCACCGTAAAGGGTGCCATTTAGGATGCAGGCCAGGAGAGTAATGTGTTAATTTGTGTGGCAAGGGCAAGTATTTTAATTTGATAAGGTTTTGGTTGGCTCCGTTTCGGTCTGGTTTCAGCTCTCACACGTCCACATTCTTCACCAGCTTAGCTATGCCTCAGATTCTTCACGGAGACCATGGGAGTACTGAGGGATTCACAAATCACAACATGAGCGAGAGGAATAATGCTCATCAGCAAATAGAGGGAGATTCTGCACTCTGCAATAATACAGTGCTAGCTATGCTCCCAGCTGTGTTAAGTATGACAAGGTTTAAACTATGTCTCATCAGGATTAAACAATATCATAATAAATTAAGTTGTATTTGAGGATTGTTCTCTTCTACTAACTACATTTATTCTTCCCAGAGGGTCAATACAGCTGCATTAGACAAAGACATTGTTCACACAAGCACTGATATTTAACCATTTCTCCTATGCTGTCTCCTCCTACACATCTGAACAAACATTATCTTTACTGCTAGGCAGGAAACTAAGTGATACGGCCATAAACTTTCTTCTCCCTTAAAGTGACCTGACCTGGACCCCCTTCATCACTAATCCATGGCTCTTTCCCGTTATCAATGCTGCCACGTGATCGCTTTCCCTACACTCAGTACATTCCAAGCTTAATTGCATACACACCATATACCTTCCTCCTACAGAACCATTAACCTCTGATGTAGACCCTCTAAATCTAAGCACTCACTATTTCAATAGGATACCTGATAATTAACCCTATCCCAAGTTGAGGAGTTTGTCTATGATGGATTCTGGGTACTAAGACACATAATGGCACTTCATCCAGACTGATCTTTTGAGTTCCTTTGGCATTTTTGAATGCATGCATTAAATCAATCAATTAGACAATCAATTTGACAATTTTTTTTAAACAAATCTAACTACACTGAACAAAAATATTTTAAAAAAATACATGGAAAGTGCTGGTCCCATGTTTCATGAGCTGAAATAAAAGATCCCAGAAATATTCCATACACAAAAATATTATTTCTCTCATATTTTGTGCACAAATGTGATTACATCACTGTTAGCGAGCATTTGACCTTTGTCATGATAATCCATCCACCTGACAGGTGTGGCATATCAAGAAGCTGATTAGAGAGCATGATCATTACGCAGGTGGACCTTGTGTCAGGGACAATATAAGGCCACTTTGAAATGTGCACTTGTCTCACAACACAATGACACAGATGTCACGTTGAGGGAGCATGCAATTGGCATGTTGACTGCAGGAATGTCCACCAGAGCTGTTGCCAGAGAATTTGGCAGTATGTTCAACAACATCAGACCACGCGTAACTGCGCCAGCCCAGGACCTCCACATCCAGCTTCTTCACCTGTGAATCTGTGCTGAGTAGTATCTGTCTGTAATAAAGCCCTTTTGTGGGCCTGGCTCCCCAGTGGGTTGGCCTGGCTCCCAATTCGGTGGGCCTGTGCCCATACCAATCCCACCCATGGCTGTGCCCGCCTAGTCATGTGAAATCCATAGGTTAGGGCCTAATTTATTTCAATTGACTGATTTCCTTATATGAACAGTCACTCAGCAAAATCTTTGAAATTGTTGGATGTTGCGTTTATATTTAGTATACATAACTTATTTATTTGAATGGTAAATCTCTATTGATAAACTGGGTAAAATCAAGGCCTATTCACAATACAGGAGAATGCAAATTCAATAGTGTGTGCATGCATTGAGTTATTAGCTTATTTCACGAGGCTACAGATGAAAAACAAATCTGCTTACCTTCCATTCGGGACTTATTTTATTGTAAAGGTAAACAACATTTGCAAAGATGAAGCAATGACTTATTTTATAAAAGTGTGTGCTGTCTATTTAAGACCACTGACGTCATTCACACAAAGTCGGTTCGAGGCTTGAGCAAAGATGATCTTGACTGGGATAGACGCGAGGTGGGGGAGATGAAGTGAATGAACAGCTTTCGGTGACAATCAGCTTAGTACTCAGCAATATTTTGATTTATGGTTTGCATATTATCACAAACAAGGTACTAGGGTAGTGAATTGATGTTGACTTCTGCTGTACGCTAGCAAGGAAGGTTAGCCTCCACCGGTATCTTCTTGCATTGTAGTGTTCTAGCCTGTACTTCACATTGTTTTGGGAACAGTAATGAGCAAATTAAAAATGTCTACATGCCATGTGGCATTATTCTAGTGTGTTCACTTCTGTCCAGCATAAGTGGTGATGCAGCCTGGACTCAGTGGTTCCTCATGACAGACTAGCACTAATGGGGCAGGGACATCGTTGCATTAAGAGACTTGATCTTCTCTCAAAGTACACAATGTGAGACACTTGATATTTATACTCTAAGTAACAACATTTCTAGTGGTTTGGGGCATGCAGTGGTGGGGAGGGCACTTGTTCCAGAACCGGGAGCCGAGACAGCAGAATGCTTGGGAACCCATTGTTTTTAGGCGTGTCTTTGGGACTGCAAGGAGTCTGACTGGCTGTAGTGGAGCGGGTCAAGAGCTAGCTCGATAGCTGTAGTGTCCAGGTCCAGGTCCAACGCCAAGTTGATTTATTGCGGTCCCAGCAGAGCTCAGCCTGGGAATTAGGCATCAGAGATGGATCCAGGTAGACAGTGGAGTGAGGTGGAGAGAACGCCAGATAGGAGATTAGCAGGTGATCAGCAATGGAATCGTACATGTATATTTCAACACATTAAGTCTTTCAGTTTGATGGCAATTTCAACTTAGAAAAACTGATAATAAAACAAGCGTCTAATAAACAAAAAACAAAACGGTTGGCGTGAGAAGTGGCATCAATCGCGCTGGCATCCTCACGTGTGGCATAGAAGAAAAAAAAATACAACTTGTGTTCTACCCTTTTACATTAGAATTTTTTCAAACGTTCAACTTCTATCTAGCCCCCTCCCATATCTCTCCCACCATCACACTATAAAAGCTATCCTGGGTAGTGCCACCCTCCAACAGTCTAGTAGTTAAATAGACCACATTGAGATCCCTCAGTCTCCCTCTGTCAGTGCCTGCCTTATCCTCCTGATGTTCATTTTGTGCTCCATTGGACTTCTCTACTCTTGGCTTTTATTCCCAGTGACTGTTGGAGGCGTTCTGCTTGTCGGTTAGCAGCCTGCCTGCCTAACTCTGGGCTTGGTGAAGGGAGCATAGGGAAATGACAGCTTGCGGTGGGGTGCTCAGTGTCTGTTAACTGAAACCCACGCGCCACAGAGATTATGAAGACAAGCACACAAACGGTGTAAGAAACTCACAGCCAACCTTGTGGTTCTGGCTATGTTGGTTTTAAAAATGGCAACTTGCAACACCAAGTTTGTGGGCTCGATTCACACGAGGGACACATACACTAAGTGTACAAAACATTAGGAACACTTGCCCTTTCCATGACATTGCCTGACCAGGTGAAAGCTATGATCCCTTATTGATGTCACTTGTTAAATTCACTTCAATCAGTGTAGATGAAGGGGAGGAGACGGGTTAAAGAAAGATTTTTAAGCCTTGAGACATGGATTGTGTATGTGTGCCATTCAGAGGGTGAATGGGCAAGACAAAGGATTTAAGTGCCTTTGCACAGGGTATGGTAGTAGGTGCCACACGCACAGGTTTGAGAGTGTCAAGAACTGCAACGCTGCTGGGGTTTTCACTCAACAGTTTCCTGTGTGTATCAAGAATGGCCTACCACCCAAAGTACATCCAGCCAACTTGACAAAACTGTGGGAAGTATTGTGTCAACATGGGCCAGCATACCAAATTGAGGCTGTTCTGAGGGCAAAACGGGGTGCAATTCAATATTAGGAAGGTGATCCAAATGTTTGGTACACTCAGTGTATACTGGATATAGCCTGTGTTAACTAAGTCACAATGGATAAAAGCATCCATTTAATAACCATCATTATCTTGGTCTGTCTAGCAGAGGCTATGCGGTTTTTGTCTTGCGCTGACATTGCTTATGTTGTCAATGTTAATATCCACAACAGGATAATTACATAGTAATTTCTACCCACTATCTATCATGGTGTGGACCATGATAGACCATGGAAGACGTATTAATCACGCCACCTTCTATGCCACCTTCGACCTTGGCTTGGAACGGACTCCACCCTCTCTGTCCATCCATTATCACTGAGAAGTGTATATCTATCCAGCTCTTGGAGCTGATGAAAACAGCAGATTTTACTATTAAGATTTCTGGAGAATGTCTGACAGATTCATAACCAGTTCTGATATATGTACACACTGATGTGGAAGGAAAGGTGGATTTCATCATCTGTGCCTTAAAGGACACGTCACCTTGTCATTTCAAGTCGGCGAGCTCTGGTGATATGATTTTTGTTCTAAATATCTGATGTTTTACCTGTTGTGGGCTGAGGTCTTGGGCGCGTTGCATGAAGACATTATTTCCCCTGCTGATCACTTTTCCACAGCGCAACATTGCAGAGAACCTTGAGGGTGACATCCTTTTAGAGTAAATCACTTCTCTTGAACCACTTCTTGGAGAAGCAAGGCCAGGACTGGCGCAAAGCACAGAAAGAGGGAAGGGAGAGATGAGGGAGAACGAAAGAGAGAAGCATGCAAAAAGAGCACTACAGGAAAAGTATTCAAGCAGTGGGGCGGCAGGGTAGCCTAGTGGTTTGAGTGTTGGACTAGTAACCGGAAGGTTGCAAGTTCAAACTCCCGAGCTGACAAGGTACAAATCTATCGTTCTGCCCCTGAACAACCCACTGTTCCTAGGCCGTCATTGAAAGTAAGAATTTGTTCTTAACTGACTTGCCTAGTTAAATAACAGGTAAAAATAAAAAATAAAGATAGAGGGATAGAAAGAGGGGGGATTGCAAGAGCAAGACAGACGGAAACAGAAAAAGACAAGAGCAGGTATAGATAGGGTGATGGGGGTATGACTCAGTGTGACAGAACAGGACCTACCTTAATCCAGTTGAATGATGTCTAACAATCTGAGTTGCACCCCCACCCACAGGTTAAACCAGAAGCGGTTGTTTACTGGACTATTTCCTGTTCCTGCATAACTCAGGCCAGGGGGGGAGGACAGGGACGTGGGTGGACAGCCTATAAACTGAGAGGTCCGCAGTGCGGCTGGCCAGTGCTCTCTCTGCCTTCCTGTCTCCCGTTCTGGGAAACATTGCCCACTAGGAGCGCTGCTCTGACCTTCACAATGACAGCCAAACTCTGGCCCACCAGGCACCTATGTCCCGCATCCTGCCCGGGTCTGTCAGGACACAGCCTGCCCTCAGGTGATTCACACAGCAGAAGCTACCCCCCACCACCGCACCATGCCCTGTAAGTCACACCTGCTGCCAAATATTCATAAATCCATGGGAGTCACAGTGCTGCTGAGGGAGCAGGACCATTTCTTCTAGGCTGCTGCCATTGTTTAAATCAACTTAGCTTGAGAGGCGAGGGGAGCTGCTTTGGAGGTATGAATGTACTGCCCTGGATAACCTCGAGTCACCCTGATTGATTTCAAAACCTCCATCCTCCCCCCTCGAACAGATCCTATCTGCTCTAAAGGACGGCCCTTCACAAGATACACAATGGCAGTGAAAATGTGACAGATCTGTGCTCCACTGTAAATACATTCATGACACCCAGGGTGTTTTAAAAAGTAGCTCAGATAGGCCCCTTAAACAGCTCTTAGCGTCGGGTCCTAACAAATAAAGAGGATAATACAGCTGCTGCTCCATTGTAACATATGGTGCTCTCACACCTATCTAGCCACCTAGAACACTCATCGTGGATTCAGACCCAGTCACAATGAATTCATGTGGAAGCACAACAAGAGGTGGGTTCAGGAATTACACCCCTGTCAGAATAGCAATCACAGCCAGTAAACAGGGCAGTCAGGTGAACAAGTTTGGGTAGTGGTACAATATTAGAGAGTCACCACTTTGTTGAGAAGCGTTTGCCTTCAAATGAAAACTCACTTGGCCCATTCCCTCTGGCACATTCTCCTGACCTTGCTGTGACTGTTCTTTGGGATGGATAATATTAACTGGTATTCTGCCTCTTTCTCTCCCAGTCTCTCTGACCTTGAGTACTTCCGTGTGCACCACTATGCCCCCTCCCTTGCCCCTTCTTTCTCACTCCCTATACTGGCCATATGCTCAGCCACCACTGAACTGGTCCCTGTGCTCCCCAGTCCTCTCCCCCCAGGGCTCCCAGTATCCCAGGCCAACCCCCCCCCCCCCAATCGATCCCAGAGAGCCGTGCTAACAGTGAACAAAGACACTCCACTCCCCCTCCCTGCTAAATCGGTCTCTAACGGAAGGGTGAGGACCACGGATTTACAGGCTGTCTGTTTACAGACGCTCCCTGACAAGCCTATAGTTCAAATCACAGAACTGGAGAGTTCTCCTGTCATTGAGAGTTTCAAAAGGCATGCATACACAGAGAAATGGACATTACAATCCATTTCCAAGTACAGCTGATTGAGTTGGAAGGATACTAAAATGGAATTTTACATCGTAATGACGAGATTGCCCGGGTCAGGGAAGTAGAAATACTATACAATGGGGAGACATTACATTTTATGGGGCAGCAGAAGTGAACCAGTAAACATGTGAAACCAAGTGAAACCAAGACAAAACCTCTGTTACGGGAGTCTTCCATCGAAGGAGAGGCGGACCAAAATGCAGCGTGGTTATGGTTGAACATCTTTAATAAAGATGATAACGTGAACAATATACATATACAAATAAGAAAACGTGGAAAAACCGAAACAGTCCTAACTGGTGCAAAACACAGAGACAGGAACAATCACCAACGAAATACCCAAAGAATATGGCTGCCTAAATATGGTTCCGAATCAGAGACAACGATAAACACCTGCCTCTGATTGAGAACCACTCTAGGTAACCATAGACTTACCTAGAATACTACACTGAACACAACCATCATTCTACAAAACCCCTAGACAAGACAAACACATAATCACCCATGTCACACCCTGGCCTACCCAAAATAATAAAGAAAACACAGAATACTAAGGCCAGGGTGTGACAACCTCTCCCTTTCTACCCCACTTCTTGCTCTCACGCTAATCCATGAAGGATGAATTATTTTCAATTTTTAGATATTATCTAAAAATGCCAACATTGGCATCGGCCCGATGTCTAGTTTGATGCCGATGCGCAAAACCAATGTCAGAGCTGACGTGAATACCTATATAACGTAGGTAGATGACGTAATGACGCCATGAAAAATATAGTGGCTCGAGCAGTCATCAAGTCGAGCAGTCATTTGAAAGAGTCAGAACATTTCAGTGGGACAATGCAAAGGCAAGCCAAGATAATGGAATTCATTGCCCTTGACAATCAACCATTCTCTGTCGTGGATGATTTTTTTATGTCACCTTTATTTAACCAGGTAGACTAGTTGAGAACAAGTTCTCATTTGCAACTGTGACCTGGCCAAGATAAAGCGTAGCAATTCGACACATACAACAGAGTTACACATGGAATAAACAAAACATAGTCAATAATACAGTAGAACAAAAGAAAACAAAAAGTCTATATACAGTGAGTGCAAATGAGGTAAGTTAAGGAAATAAACAGGCCATGGTGGCGAAGTAATTACAATATAGCAATTAAACACTGGAATAATAATTAATCTTCTGCCAATGTGCAGGTAGAGATACTGGGGTGCAAAGGATCAAAATAAATAAATAAATCCCAGTATGGGGATGAGGTAGGTAGATAGCCCATCTGTAAACAGCCCATCTATGTACAGGTGCAGTGATGATGTTGGCTTTCGCCGACTGGTCGAGCACCACTACCAATTAGGCGCCATTTTTCAGCTGCTGCCTTACCGGAGTTACACAGTATTGATGACAAAATCTCACATCCATGATGCATCACTGCTATTACTGCTTCCCGACTGACATTTGGACCAGCGATGTCAGCCCCATGACCATTAGGAGCCTGACAGCACAGTGGGTCCACGAGGATTTCCTACTGAGGAAAGCCGTATTGTATGCTCAAGAATGTGCTGGTTCTTCTCATACCGCTGCTGCCATTTCAGTGGCATTGAGAACATGTTTGAAACATGAACACTCCTAGCTCCATTCGAACAACTGACTTCTGCAGCAGACGTGATACCCTGTCATGACATTGAAAGTCCTGCTCAACAAAAATGCCGACACAGAACGTCGGGTTAACTTGGAAAAGTACTTGACAAGAGGCTGTGAACAAGTGATTTGGTGGTATTCTCTCTGAGCCTCTTTACTAAAGACTCATCTCTTCAGTGGGTCATATGATTGAGTGTAGTCTGGCCCAGGAGTGTGAAGGTGAATGGAAAGGCTCTGTAGCAACGAACCGCCCTTGCCGTCTCTGCCTGGCCGGTTCCCCTCTTTCCACTGGGATTCTCTGCCTCTAACCCTATTACAGGGGCTGAGTCACTGGCTTACTGGTGCTCTTTCATGCCGTCCCTAGGAGGGGTGCGTCACTTGAGTGGGTTGAGTCACTGATGTGATCTTCCTGTCTGGGTTGGCGCCCCCCTTGGGTTGTGCAGTGGCAGAGATCTTTGTGGGCTATACTCGGCCTTGTTTCAGGATGGTAAATTGGTGGTTGAAGATATCCCTCTAGTGGTGTGGGGGCTGTGCTTTGGCAAAGTGGGTGGGGTTATATCCTGCCTGTTTGGCCATGTCCGGGGATATCATCGGATGGGGCCACAGTGTCTCCTGACCCCTCCTGTCTCAGTCTCCAGTATTTATGCTGCAGTAGTTTGTGTCAGGGGGCTAGGGTCAGTCTGTTATATCTGGAGTACTTCTCCTGTCTTATCCGGTGTCCTGTGAATTTAAGTATGCTCTCTCTAATTCTCTCTTTCTTTCTCAGAGGACCTGAGCCGTAGGACCATGCCTCAGGACTACCTGGCATGATGACTCCTTGCTGTCCCCAGTCCACCTGGCCGTGCTGCTGCTCCAGTTTCAACTGCTCTGCCTGCGGCTATGGAATCCTGACCTGTTCACCGGACGTGCTACCTGTCCCAGACCTATTATTTGACCATGCTGGTCATTTATGAACATTTGAACATCTTGGCCATGTTCTGTTATGATCTCCACCCGGCACAGCCAGAAGAGGACTGGCCACCCCTCATAGCCTGGTTCCTCTCTAGGTTTCTTCCTAGGTTTTGGCCTTTCTAGGGAGTTTTTCCTAGCCAACGTGCTTCAACACCTGCATTGCTTGCTGTTTGGAGTTTTAGGCTGGGTTTCTGTTAAGCACTTTGAGATATCAGCTGATGTACGAAGGGCTATATAAATACATTTGATTTGATACTGTGTCACCACCATGCTCGATGCAAGGTACTTCAATGCAAACAAGAAACAGGGTTTACGTGAAATGTTACAGGCACAGCTGGACAAGATGGAAACGGACACAGTCACCGTGCACACTGAGTGCACATTAAATCCTGGTTGAACAAATGAACAAAATAGCACAACAAGTAAGTGAAAGAAATGTTTTACTGGTAATGGGGACATACGTAAACACCAACAAAATAACTTTTTGGCAGTGTGTGTGTGTTTCAACTATTTAACTGTACTAGAATGCTTAAAAAGGCTGCTAAAATGGTATCTTCTTTCCATCTTTCCATATCGGGTTGTTTTTTTGCAAGGAAATTATCGGTATCGGCCATAAATGTCATATCGGTGCATAGTTCAAACACCAGAGACAACACTGATATGAGCTACTGTGGCAACAGTCCTGAGGCGAGTGGCATTGTGGGTCTGTCTTGTCCTCTTCAAGTTTCTCCGTCACACTCATCGGCCCATCACCATGCTACTCGTTAGGCCTATACTTAGCATTTAGCTGCTGTGGTTTGCCTGGAATACAGACATGTCTTTTCACCACATTCCTTTTCACCATCTTTCCATTTAAGAGAAGTGCTAAACGACAGCAAAAAAGTCATGGAATCATGTTGCCAAACACATCCACACTTACCAATAGGGCAGTGGCGGTCAAGCGACCACTGCCACCGTAATAACCGCTTGAATTTGGGAAAACAAACAAAGAACAGTCTATGTTACAGGAGAATCGGACTCAAAAGCAAGAATGCCCGGCCAGCCCACCTTTATTCAGCTGTTCGTCCCCCCTCCATCAATGTATTGATGTTATTTAAAAAATATATTTAAAAAAAAAATGTAAATAAGTTTTCATGATGGTAGTCATCTATAACTGTCAGTTACATGATTATACGGCCAGCCCTACTTACCAACTCATACATATACAGAGGTGTATTCTAGCAGAGAGGATACTGTTGAAATATAGATCCACGACATCTATACATAATATATAGAGGTCTAAATTCTCATGAATCATGGTCACCGAGTAGTTTCACTTTCGGGGATATAGGGCTGTATTGGATGGGCATAGCTTACGACAGTGTGTATCACACAGAGCAGAAACCTAGATTGGCTCTCTGAGATGAGTCGTGTTAGATGTGGAAAGGGGCCTATAGCATAGTGCTGTGGCCAATGGATCTTATTTTCTCATTTACTCTCTAGATACTTATTTCGCAGTTTCACAAATAGTATCAAATGGTGAAGAGGAAGGTTCATCCTTAAAAACAGATACATATCAGTTGAACTAGACTATAGCTTTGGATGTAAACCCTATGAGAAATAAGTGTCGTTACACAGTGTTAGAATGAGTGTATGGCAGATGGCCATGCTGGAAGGAGGCTTCAGAGAGCTTTACGATGCCCTAGAAGAGACGTGTGATATTCATGGACACAGGCAAAAAGTCATAACGCATTAAATGTAACTATTTTTCTAGATAAATACAAAGACAAACATTTTTTTTTAAATTGACAGTTACTTCCCATTAGCGGCAGTGCTGTAGACAAAAAAAAAGTGCCAAGCAAGACAACTGAGATGGTAGCCTATGATTTAAAAAGTTGGTCTAAGCTATTTCAAATAACATTTCCAGGAAATGCATAAGATATTTGGATGTGCAACATGTCAAAATAGGATCTATAATTAATCAGACTTCTTTTTGGCTCTTCAGAGAATCTTTGTGCATATTGGCCTATATTATTCACCACCTGGAAACGCAACACTTAACTAGACTGCTAACTAGCCTACATGGCAGATGTCCTACAAAAATATTTCAGCGCTAGGCCTAGGCTACTTTATGTAGACGAGGGGTAGGCAACTAGTGGCCTGGACCCTTTTGTAGGCCCTCGGATCAAACCCTGCCCCCCCCCCCCCCCCCAACTTATTTTTGAGTTAGAGTAGTAAAATACACAAGGCGCAATTTTGAAATGTGGTTGTACATCAGCAGTTTCTCTTGTTAGGTCAGTCAGTGTCACTTAATTAGCCCGTCCATGTAAGCTTACATTTTATAGATTGTTAAGATAGCTGGCTGCTAGACTAAACTTGTAGTAGCCATGGTCAAATAATCGTCCCCATTGTTCATCAGAGATCATATAAAACTGCACAAACATTTTTCTCCTCCATTGAACAAAATGTTTAGAACTGCAGGAAATGAATTGTGAAACTGCACATTTCCCTCTCTGGCCCATTGCAAAATGTAATTAAATGAGTTATACCATTTCCAAATCTTCATGGCAAAATGTGTAGAATTGCAGCAAACTTATTTTAAAAAATGCAACATTTCTCTATGTTCCATGGGCATGTGTACAATTAAAGGAAATTACACTTTTAAAAAACTATTACATTTTTTTGATATATACAGTGGGGCAAAAAAGTATATAGTCAGCCACCAATTGTGCACGTTCTCCCACTTAAAAAGTGGCCTGTAATTTATCATAGGTACACTTGTACACTTCAACTATGACAGACAAAATTAGAAAAAAAAATCCTGAAAATCACATTGTAGGATTTCTAATGAATTTATTTCAAATGATGGTAAAAAAATAAGTATTTGGTCACCTACAAACAAGCAAGATTTCTGGCTCTCACAGACCTCTTCTTTAAGAGGCTCCTCTGTCCTCCATTCGTTACCTGTATTAATGGCACCTGTTTGAACTTGTTATCAGTATGAAAGACACCTGTCCACAACCTCAAACAGTCACACTCCAAACTCCACTATGGCCAAGACCAAAGAGAATTAGAACCTAACACACACACAGCTGGGGGGGGGGGGGGGGGTGGGTTAAAATCCTCAATTTAATTTAGGGCCCCCAATTGGCTATGGCCAGCTCTGACTGCATGTGTGATTATGGATGTGGATACGCAGACCCCACGAGCCACTGTGGCCCCTCATGATAAGTTAAACTTTTTTGTGGCCCCTACCCCCATCAATGTTACCCATACTTTATGTAGGCCTATTCACTGCAAAAGGCATGCTCCACAGGTGCATCAAAACCGTACTACACAATTGGTGCCATGAACTCAATATTAAGAGGTGACAAATAGAACGGTCATATGCTTGTGCTTTTCAGAATGCATCTCTCCCTCCTCTATGCACACAGCGGTTAGAGGGAGTGAGAGCCAGCAGTGAAACAGGCAGATACTTTCATAGCAGGAATCAACATAATGCATATACTGTATTAGTGTTAACAAAATAATGGCTCTCAACAATCTATAGGAACGTTGGGTAACACGTTATTTGGATGGTCTACAGCAGCCTTTCTTAAAGTGTGTGTCGCAACCTGTTAATGGTGGGTCGCAACGTGTAATTATTTCATTACTGGAATTGATTTGGCCAAGTGCAACTGCGCTCTCGGTTCAGTGCGCTCTCCACTTAGCAGCTGTCTCTGCTCAGTTTGGCAGCTGCGTGAGTGGGAGATGCCTGTGTGCTTCGCGGTTTACCTGATATTTTTTGTGCAGTTCTCTTGAAGATCAGCAACAGATGATATGCTGTCAGCCACTGTTATTCCCACACGCCATCACTCACCGCTGTCATGCTAGCCACAAGTTCCGACTGAGCTCAATCCTCATGAAACGCAAAAACATAGATTAGTTTCGCTTTCACACAAACTTTGAGAAATAGCAAGCAGCACCCACAATGTTTGTTGCGGGGAAGTGCTTAGTAACGGGTCTCAAAACGAACAAATGAATAAAGCGACACGTCCTGACCAAACACAGCACGATGGTAAACCCAGGGAGTTCTTTCAGAACAGGGCAGAATGCTTCAGGAAACAGGTCTACGCAGATTCCACATCTCCATCTAAGTGCTATCTTTATGGGCCCATCCATCTCTGTACAGGCAGCATTTAGATCCACCCTTTTTTTAAAGGCCTACTTTAGCTATTGATTTATCTGGGCTTTACAGTCACAGTACCCAGCTCCATGGGGAATAACACTAGAGCCCGACCAATTTATTGGCTGACCGATATGCTCGGCCGATATTAGCCGTTTACAGGAATTATCTGTATCACCGTTTAATCCACTGAAAAGGACAGATAATATTTGTGCTGAAGAGGGCGCTCTTTACATGGCCCTAGCCTATTTGCCTTGGCATGCTACAGCAAGACTGGACACGATCACCCAATGCAGTTACACTAGTCAGAGAGGAGAGTTAACTACTGTGAACTGTTACTACGGTGCTGTTTCTACGAGTGCTGAGTATATACAAGCTTGACAGCTCAATAAAATGTGAACTGTCCATGTCCTGTTACATGAAGTGCCATGGTAGGGTGTTGTTAAGCACTTTCAACTCTGTGGTAACGTTAACATTACAGCCCTTTAGTGAAGCCTGCAAAATGTGGTGTTATATTTGCTGTTTGCGAAGGTTACTCCTCCAGTTACTCATATGTTTTCAGAGACAAAAATAACAGCAGGTTCAAAACATGACATCGCAGCTACGTTTTGATATATGGGTTGTCACTTTACGCCACTCCATTTCCATGACAAGTGCTCAGCAAACTAGCTGTATGAGAGTACTTGAGGATTAGTGCCATCTGGAATCCTTAGGACACCTCCCTAAATCCTAAACTTAACCCCTACCCTAACCATAACCCTTACCTAAGCCGAACCTTAATATAACCATTTTAAAATGCTTACTTCAATGGTGTAGGGACATTAAGGATCCCACATAGCAAGGACCGTTCACTGAGGCAACACTTGGCACTAGAGGCAGAACAGCAAATTTTGTGATATGTTTTTCCTTTCAAGTGACAACGGCCATATTTCAGTGGCTACAGCCCTGCAAACAACGAAAACGTAGCTAAATATTAATACATTGAAAATGTGTCCTGTCGTTGTTGTCTAGCTGGCTAGCATGAAGCAGCTCGGTCTTCAGTCTAGGAATTTATTTTTGCTGGAATCAGTGCAGTTTATCGTCCTTTCGCTAGAGTAAGTTTTTCCATTCGAAAATCTAGTCTTTCTGGTGCTCCTACATTTTATGTGGTGCTCCTAACCTTTTAGTTCACAAATTCAAAGCTTGCCTAATCATTTTGAATTATTCCGCAATCTGAATGTTGTTTTTGCCTACTGTTATCATTTAATTATCCACTTACATAAATCATGTTTCATTCACAACTGTACAGGTGTGATCTACTTTTGGGATAAACCAAATTACCATAAGAAAACAGCAATGCCCTCATTTGTCAAAAATAAGTTAACCAATTATCAAAAATGCTCAGCTTCCAAATCCATTAAATGTTTTGTTAAATTTAAGAAATCTGCTTTGAGTATTTTTGTAGGGCTGTTTTAAGCACAATCCATACAGAAGATATTTTTATTTTATATTCCAGATATTATTATAATTATCATCAGCAGATATCAGTAATCAGGGTGAATAGTTCTAAAAATATATCCAAAAATCCCATAATCGGTCGAGCTCTACAACACACAAGCAGAAATTATAGCCACTCACTCAACTATGATCATTTTCTTCATTTATGGTCAAGAAATGTAGGTAACAAAATCATTCACGCAAACAAATTCTAATAAATGCAGTACAACACGTCTTTTCCTATTTTTTCTAAAAACACCACAATGCTAGAATCCTAACCAACCAAAGACCACTATTTTCCTCTATCAAATAACAACCCCCCTCCCCTCAAAAGGACTCCTCCATCGTCCTCATGACAAAAGCATAACGGCTGCATGACCAGCCCTTTCATAACCAAAGTGGAGGGGAATAGTGCGCTCTTTTCAAGCTAATGGAGGGCTAGCATGTCAGCTCTGGTCCCTATAGGAAATATGAATATGGTGGTGGCGATTTGGTATATGGTGGGAAACAGAACTTTGAAGAGGGTTGGATATCTAGGGACAGGCTGAGTGACATAGGGTTGAAAAAAATAATCTGTTGACAGTTCTCCAGAAATCCTGGTTGGAAGATCTCTGGAATTACGAGGAATAAGCAGGAAATCGAGGAATCATTCAAATAGAATTTCTGGAAAACCAGGGAATTTTGGGAACGTTACCAGAATTTTGCAGTACCCCAGTGACATGACAGCATGATCGCCAACCTACTTTGAGGAGTAGCTACATGAACCCATAAGTGATCTCTGTGTCTCCACAGATCAAAAATCTACATCAAACTGTCACATGCGCCAAATACAACAGGTGTAGACCTAACTGTTACTTACAAACCCTTAACCAACAGTGCAGTTCAAGAAGTGTTCAAATATTTACCCAATAAAATAAGTAAAAAATGATAAAAAAAGTAACAGAATAAGATAACAATAACGAGGCTATATACAGGGTCAATGTGCGGGGGTACAGGTTAATCAAGATAACTTGTACACAAAATAAATAATCCAGTGGACATTTTATTCATTGTTCAGCTTGGGGGTAAGAAGCTGTTGAGGAGCCTTTTGGTCCTAGACTTGGCATTCCTGTACCGTTTGCCGTACGGTAGAAGAGAAAACAGACTATGACTTGGGTGACTGGAGTCTGACAATTTTATGGGCTTTCCTCTGACAATGCCTATTATATAGGTCCTGGATGTCAGGAAGCTTGGCCCGAGTGATGTACTGGGCCGTTTGCACTACCCTCTGTAGCGCCATACGGTCAGATGCCGAGCAGTTGCCATACCAGGCGGTGATGGAACGAGTAAGGATGCTCTCGATGGTGCAGCTGTAGAACATTTTGAGGATCTGGGGACCCATGCCAAATCTTTTCAGTCTCCTGAGGGGGAAAAGGAGTTGTTGTGCCCTCTTCACGACTGTCTTGGTGTGTTTGGACCATGTTAGTTCATTGGTGATGTGTACACCAAGGAACATGAAACTCTCAACCCACTCCACTACAGCCCAGTCGATGTTAATGGGGGCCTGTTCGGCCCGCCTTTTCCTGTAGTCCACAATCAGCTACCTTGTCTTGCTCACAATGAAGTTGTTGTCATGGCACCACACGGCCAGGTCTCTGAAGTCCTCCCTATAGGTTGTTGGTGATCACAGGGCACTGACCTGGCTAGTGGCTCGCTACATTACCAAGTAAACAGAGCAGGGACGTACAGTATACAGTGATGTTATTGGTTGGACAGATGGTGTGCCTCATTTTCATTCTATTAAACAAGTCGTGACTGCAAAACATGCAAGTAAAAAAATACAACATTTTGCAACAGTGCGACACAAATAGCCATCCTCGTGATTAAAACATTATCGTTGATGACAGTCGGCCCGTGTTCTATAGAGATATGACTTGTGCTCACAGTCACAAAGCAATTGGGTGGCCACCGTATAGCTATTAGCGCTCCTCATTTGGGAGTTTATGGCAGCATACTTTGAATGATAATTATGTGGGAACAAAAGGCAGGTTGGAAGACAAAGGCAGGTTTAGAGTGAATGGGCTGGCCCTGTGCCGCAGTAAGTGTTCAGAAAGGGATTAAACAAGGTAATTATCTCGGAGAATGGATGGATGGGGGAAAGGAAAGCGGTCTCAGGTTGGCTCTGACTGTCTCCACTTAGCACCTCAGAAATAGCAACTGAACGATCAGATCGCTGAAAAATAGGGGCAGGTAAAAGACAACGACGTCGCAGAGACTCTTAGTTACCACCCCAAGACCCTTCTCGCTCTCACCTCTCTGATCTTGTCTCGTTTCTCCTTGATGTCGGGCTCCCCGGGGTCTCCATCGTTGACCCCCACCACCTTGGGCATGGGGACCGGTGGTAACGGCTTGGGCCCCTCCTTCTTCAGGTCCTCCAGCACCTTGCTCTTCTCAGTCTGGATCTCAGCCCGCAGCTCGTCCCGGGACTTCCTCAACTTCTCCTTGGCTTCCTGCAACGCCCGCTCGTGGTCCGCTCGGATCTTATCCCGCAAGCTCTCCTCCTCCTCCCTAAAGAGAAACAGGAAGTCAGCTCACAGGTTACAACACAACCAGGAAGTAAATGACATCAAACCAAACAGCTTGAAATATTACATATAGGTTTAACATTGTATAACAAAGTAAAGATCTGGGCCACATGTCAAGGCTTATTCCCTAAGGCCATATTCAGCCTACTGTGGAAAAATAAATACAAAGGAATCAAAAGCCTTGACAAAAAAAAAAACAGTCCTCTTAATCCCTTTTCTCTTGCAGTTCTATAATATACTAGATATGTTAGAAATTATAAAACACCAGTTCTCAGCTGTAAGGGCCCTGGAGATGCAGGCTGTGAACTGGAGGGCTAAACCCTGACAGAGCAGGGGACTTGCGTGTGTAAGAGAGAGGGAGAGAACAGGACATATAAAAGCCAGCCGTGAGTCAAAGTGCATAAGAGCAACTGCCACACAGACAAAACACACAGTACAGCCTGAGCTGTAGGCACAGGAAGACAGAGAGCCAACATCTCTAGCAGTACAGCGATAAAAGAAAAGAAAGCATGAAATTGAGAGGAGAGAGCGAGATGAAACACAGCCAAAAAAAGGGGTCAGGTGGATACGGAGACGTGCTCTGATGAGATCCGCCATCACGGCTCACTTCACCTATGATGAGCCCCCAGGCCGGCAGAGAATAGAGAGCTGCACAACAGGGGGGGGGGGGGTCAGAGATCAGATCACTTACTGTAGCAGACAGGAGACATTTCATCACTGTCATTAAAACATTAGAAGCCTATTTATGCTTGATCCAAAAAAGTGGTCTGAGGCTCCATATGGAGGATATGATGCAATGGTGGAGCCTCCAGAGGCATGCAGAGATCAAATTGAGCTCCTTACCGCATCACCATGCGCCCCCCAAATGTTTTAACAATGCAGAGGGCTCCGTATAGCTCCGCATTGACATGATTGGTTGACGGTAGGTGGGGGCGGGAGGTCCTGTATAAACACACTCACTTCCTTGACATCTTCCTTCACAACAGCTTTCCAAAGCGCAAGAAGCATGAATGCCCTGACTTCTGCAGAGGCCGTATCCCCGTAAATGTTGCACGGCTAATGCAGACATGGGATTGAACATGAAGCGACATTAACTCACCAAGACAGACAGGCATTTTAGATGAATTACCCTTCATTCATTCATTCAAAGTGGACTGGCTCCCAGCATAGACAGTGATCCTCCGTTTTATTTCATAACCATTCGGTTCCCTGATGTGGGCCTATCCACACCCCAGGGCCAAAATAACAGCATTAACCCGGGCTTCAGAACATTTATGTCGATGTGCGTGTTGGTCTCCATACTAACTGATAGGAAATGGGTTTACACAGTGATGAGGTTTGTGTGTGTTTAGAACTGACTCAGTCCGGATAGACACACTGTACTGGCATTTCTAACCCACCGAAGGGCTGGAGTCATACGCATCGATAAGTATGCCCTCGCAAACATGCATTCAAATATGGTATTTAGTGGGTTATAATGTTCAGACTGACTGAAGCGCTTAGCGGTCATGAAGGTTTACGTGTGTGTGGGGCACAGCAGCGTGTAATGAGATGGTGTTTTCAACCCACACCTTACTATAACGGCTCCTAGTGAGACGGAAAGGCCAGGATGACAACATGAAACACCAATAATACGGCATTACTATACAGCCCCGGGGCTAATGGGCGGAGTCAACATCTGACTCAATTATGATGACGAAGACATGAGCCCAGGCCCCAGCAATCAAGCCTGCCTCGGCTAACGTTCCTGTTCCCTTCAGCAGACTAAGAGAAATCGCATCCACCTTCCTGATTAGTGCCTGCAGTCATGTGCATCGTCATAGTCACTTCCTGCTTTCATTAGCCTCTTCCAATGGCATCTCATATTCTATTGTTACAGGAACATTTGGTGCTCTGTCTGTCTGTGTCAAAAGCCATCATCAGCAACGGTAAAAGGCAGAACACTGCCATATCTCGGAAAATAATATTAACCATGGAAACAATGACTGGCAAAACGGAAGCAGCAGGGTGTAACCATGGTAATGCTAGAACACTTGCAGCCGGTCTATGAGAAAAGATTGTCAAGACTGCACCACGATGTAATTACTACTATGCTTCGGATGTATATAGTTCACTGGGGTATTTGGAAAAAGCCATGGGATGGTTTTTCAATACCGTCAACTATTTTTATTTTAATTAGAATTTTTTTTATACCTTTGAATATTTGTAGCAACATTGAAGTAAATACCTGCAGTGAACTTGAGAAATATGTTAGGATATAAAGAACATTAAGTTAATTTCATCTGTCACATTATTATGTAGTTTGTTAGTCCCCAGGAGGGTTGCACATTTTGGGGAATATTCAGAGGAAAGTTTCCGTGGGGAAAAAAAACGGAATTACCGGGAATATGTCCAATATTAATACAATTTAAATGTAATGTTTTTTGCATTGGATATATTTACCATATCATATGGAGACAGAAACATGAACATTTTACCTTATCATAAATAGATAAATAATTGCAAATTACTAAATCCTTCCAATAGAAAAAAATTGTTTCAAATTGAACTTTAATTAAATGAGTTGACTCTTCACATGGGATGATTTCACTGAACAACAAAAGAAAGGAAATATTGAATGATCCATCGCATCTCCCAGAAACGTTTCCAACATGCATCTGTAAAATGATAGTCTAGAAACTAAAGCTTTGGTTGTCTTCCTCTCAGGCTTCCATGTCTTCTCCCTGGACCTCCTCAATGTCCACCTCTTGAACATCAGCCTCATCTTCCGTCACTTTCCAACCTTGTTAATTAAGGAAGGCTCGTTGTCAGGCTAAAAAAGCCTCAAATTTGCCCAGATGGCCACCAATGTTTCAACGCTTGTATTGGTCAGCCTGTTGCGTGCTTTGGTGTGTGTGTTTCCAAACAAGGACCAGTTGTGCTCTATAACCCACTAAATACCATGACAATCATATTTCAACCCGCCAGGGGTGACAAAAACCTCAGAAATAACAATATAATTCATGCCTTACCTTTGAAGATCTTCTGTTGGCACTCCAATATGTCCCATAAACATCATAAATGGTCCTTTTGTTCGATAAATTTTAAACATGAAGGTCAGTCAATAATGAACATTTCAAGAATTTTTAACGTTTCTTCAAGTGGTCGCAAAAACCATCAAGTGCTATGATGAAACTGGCTCTGAGAAGCGCCACAGAAAAGGAAGCCGCAGAGTTACCTCTGCTGCAGAGGATAAGTTAGAGTTTACTGCACCTCAGATTGCTGCCCAAATAAATGGTTCAGAGTTCAAGTAACAGACACATCAACTGTTCAGAGGCTGCGTGAAATCAGGCCTTCATGGTCGAATTGTTGCAAAGAAACCACTACTAAAAAGGAAACCAATAATAAGAGACTTGCTTGGGCCAAGTAACACGGGCAATGGACATTAGACAGGTGGAAATCTGTCCTTTGGTCTGATGAGTCCAAATTTGAGAATTTTGGTTCCGACCGCCGTGTCTTGTGAGACGCAGAGTAGGTGAACGGATGACCCAGAAGCATGGAGGTGGTGGTGTGATGGTGCTTTGCTGGTGACACTGTCAGTGATTTATTTAGAATTCAAGGCACACTTAACCAGCATGGCTACCACAGCATTGTGCAGCTATACACCATCGCATCTGGTTTGCGCTTAGTGGGAAAATAATTTGTTTTTCAACAGGACAATGACCCAAAACACTCCTCCAGGCTGTGAAAGAGCTATTTGACCTAGAAGGAGAGTGATGGAGTGCTGCGTCAGATGACCTGGTCTCCACAATCCCCCGACCTCAACCAAATTGAAACGGTTTCGGATGAGCTGGACTGCAGAGAGAAGGAAAAGCAGCCAACAGCATAGCAACAATTCCTTCAAAACTGTTGGAAAAGCATTCCAGGTGAAGATGGTAGAGAGAATGCCAAGAGTGGGCAAAGCTGCCATCAAGGCGAAGGGTGGCTACTTTGAAGAATCTCAAATATATTTTTATTTGTTTAACACTTTTTTGGTTACTACGTGTTATTTCATAGTTTTGATGTCTTCACTATTATTCTACAATGTAGAAAAAAGTAAAAAGAAATCAACTGAACGAGTAGGTGTGTCCAAACTTGACTGGTACTAACATATGTGGAAAAAGTACCCAATTGTCATACTTAAGTAAAATACACCTTAATAGAAAATGGCACAAGTAAAAGTCACCCAGGAAAATACTACTTGAGTAGAAGTCAAAAATGATTTGTTTTGAAATATTTAAGTAACAAAAGCAAAAATATTTTTTTGCATCACAAACGGTCCTTTTGTTCGATTAATTCCGTCGATATATATCCAAAATGTTTACGGATAGACAAGGGTACACAGACATAATTTACAAACGAAGCATGTGCTTAGTGAGTCTGCCAGATCAGAGGCAGTAGTGATGACCAGGGATGTTCTCTTGATAAGAGCGTGAATTGGACAATTTCTATGTCCCGCTAAGCATTCAAAATGTAAAGAGTACTTTTGGGTGTCGGGAAAATGTGTGGAGTAAAAAGTACATTATTTTATTTAGGAATGTAGTGAAGTAAAAGTTGGCAAATAAAACTAAAGTACAGATACTTTAAAGTACTAAAGTAGTTTGAGATATTTTTACTTAAGAACTTTACCACTAACATAAACTATTAAGTTAACTAAGCTCCGCAAAATAAAATCTTCCCAGCTTGATTTTGCTAACTTGCTAATGTCATTAAAGTGGCTAACGCTAGCTAGCAAGATCAAGCTTCTTGGTAACAGCAGCAGAGACAAGATTTCTGCTGCCTAATATTTGTTTTGTGCATGCTGCAAACTGCGTTTTGAGATACTTGCACAACTTTATGAGCTGGGTTGTCTGTCCTAGTCCTAGTAGTAAATTAGCATTTACCTAGCCTTCACTATGAGAAGTCCTTGGTACTTGTTCGCATTTCAGGAGGGATGTTTTTGGGGATTTTATTACATTTGAAAAAACAAATAGCGCCCCGTGTTTACACTACCGGTCATACCGTATATATTCCGGGATGGCACAGGCACAGTATTAAGGTATGGAAATCTAGATACCTCCCAACCATAGTAAATACCTATTTGTCCAATAATGCTGGGGGAAAAAAAGAGGGCAGTCTTTGTCACTGTGCAATTTGTGGATACCAGGATGTGGCTTTTTTTACACAGCTTCAGAGAATCCATTAACGATGGCCTAAGACAACCACTATTGTTGATCTCAGATGTTGTCATCTCCTAACCCTACTGCTGCTTTCTCCTTTCTCTCTCACACAAGTTTTACTGTACTTGTAAGGACCAATTGATTCCCATTCAAAAGCCTATTGTTCCTAACCTTAATTCTAACTCTAAAAGCTAAGCCTAAAATATCCATTTACCTTGTGATGACCGGCAAAAAGTTAGCATTTTCCTTGCTTTATTATTTGTGAGGACTTCTAGTGCTCAGAAGTATAGTAAAACAGGGAGACAGGATTTTAGTCAAATAAAATTGGCACAGGTTCCAGGAGAATATTAATTTGTTTACCTATTCATTGATGGAAATACCAGTCGATAGAAATACATGACTAGTCAGGTTTATTGGTCTATAGGTTCACTTGCATAATTTAGTGGAAATTTAATTGGCCCATGTACAGTATATTCGTTATTTACCACACATGTACAGCATTCAGGTAAGAGCCCTGAAATGGAAATTCTGTCAGACAGCGCAAGAGCGGCTGCAGCATCTTGTGATGCTTTTAAGACAACTGGGAACGCTGAAAAATTCGATGTCAAATCATGACGTCAGCGATCTTCAGGTCTGAAAGTCGGAGCTCTAGATAAAAGGCCTGAGTTCGAGTTGGAATTCCGAGTTAGATGACCGTTCAAAACGATTTCTCCCGGTCGGAGCTCGTTCCCTCCCCCCAGTTAACTTGAACATGGCATCAAACGGCAATGGAAGGACGGGTTCGTCAGCATGTCACACCACTGTGCAATGAGCTGGAGGCAGTTTGGATTTTGAAAACATATACTTAATTGTTTGAAACCTTTATGTTTAATACGAGGTATGTCTTAACATGCTTCAAAGTAGCCCATCAGATCTCTTTCGAAATGTAATCTCCGTCACATGGAACCGGTAACATATGCAGTGCACTTTTGACAATGGCATTTTCTTGCTAATTGCATTATGGAACGAACATTTGCCATAGCCGACAGTCTTGTGCACATTGCTGCGCTCATTAATAAATAGTTTCTCAGCATTTTAAGCTAAACACCTGTTGCATCAGACTCTTAAAAAATAATAATACATGTATGTAGCCTAGGCGTACTGGTTGTATGAATTTCAGATCTATCGTCCCACAACTGTCCCAGAGTCTGTTTGGAATAGGCTATTTCTTTCTCGACAAGATGACGAACAGAATAGGTAGCCTAAACTTTTCTACCATAGTAAATTGACATAGACTAGTGATTTATACGTTCGTTACTTATCTTCTTAGCTGAGGAAAAGTAAAATGTGGACAGTTATTCTATCATGTTCAAAGTGCACATCTGAATTTGGTAAGAAGGACCATACATCGTTGCATGTTAATATGAATTACCATATTCTAAACGTGATTTGTCATTCTGAGCACTGTGGGTTGACGAACTAAATCAGGTTTCGGACTCAATGCATATGGGGCTGTTAAATTTCTCAAATGTCCGGTAAATAAAAATGTTGCCAAATGAAAACCCTGACACACACTCATCTAAAATATAGGCGCAGACGCGGTGGCTACATACAAGGTACAAGGATCAAACCCTTTTTCAGAGGAATGCTTCATTCCCCGGTGCTCCCTGGCACTCGCTGCCTATCCCGAGGCTTTTGGTCCAGGCACTCCGGGCAGAATGACTCACTGTGGAGAGCAGCAGACTGCCTTAGCTTCCCCACAGAGACAGCCTTCACCATGGTACTATTCAGAATAGCCATGAGGCTTAGATCAGAGCTCATTCTCAGGGATAAGAAATACAGCCAGGGGAAGAGAAGTTTTTATCTTGGGAGGCTGAGGTTTCACGTTTAGCAGAGGAGCTGGAGATGAGAACATGGGCAGGGCTCTACACTGACTTAAAAAAATAAAATGTTTTTTTTTTTTAAGTACAAGGAGCACATGTGCACCGAAGTTGAAGAATATTGGCACACAAAGAAAGTTAGGCGCACAATTCAAAATATTTAAAGTACTCAAGTTGATGGAAGTCTGTAGATACAATGGCAGGGAATGGTAAGTGATGCTGTGTGTCCCAAAAAGCAATTTAGCAATGCTGTGAAAACATTGTGCGACTAGACAAAGAAAACAGTCTCCAATATAACAATGTGTCCGACTCCATACCCCAATATCCCCCCCCCCCCCCCCCAAGATTAAATGAACACATGAAACAATAAAGCCTTCATATAACTGTCTCTCCTGCTTTCCGCCATCCTCCCACAGTTCTCTGTTCGGTCGTGTTCCATCCTTCCATCTGTGTGGGCCCTGATGACATCAGCCCAGATGGACAGTGGGTTTAGAGTTACTCATCTCCAGTTCTGGCCCAGGCATATGCTCTTTAAAATGAGGATTAGGGAGGAATGAGTAAGCCTTCGCTTTTTTACCTCCATTTTCCTCCTGACTATTTACAAGGTAGCGGAAAGAGAATTAACACCAGGGATTTAAGGAACAGCAGAGTGCTGGATTAGCTACCTAGTATTGACACTAGAACCAGAAAGCAACAGAGGGAGAGCGGGAAGTAGAGAGTGAAAGACGGTAGAGGATTTGCAAACGCATAGATGCTGTTTTGGGGGTTGACATGAATAATGTAATGCAATGAAACGCTTCCCCTGCACACAGGTGTCTCACCCACAGAAATTACTTCATCCATTGATCGCCTGCTCTGCTTAAAACCTCCCGCTCCACAGAATTAATTACGTCTGGTGGCTTGGAGGGTTTGATGGCTGATTCACAGCGTCTCCCCCTCTCATTACGCCAGGGTCTTCACAGTGCAGCCATAGTGTTTACTTTGAGAATCAGTCATTTGCTTGGGAAAATCACGCCTGTGCTCTGCTCATTTGGTTTTGTTTCCCCTCTTTAAGAGGAGTAGATTAATGCCAAGCAGGTGGAAGAAGTGTGTGCTAAATACCAAGAGGCGCACTGCAGAATAGATCATGTCCATTGTTCAAGGTTATCAAGTCCACTTCAGTGTCTCAAACAAGGTAAAGAGAACATAATGGGTTTATAAATCAGCAGCACAGAATTTAACAAAAACCCTCAACCGAAGTTGATAGCTAAAATGTCCCATCTCTGTAGTCAGTGAAAGCAGTCCCTCTCTGGTGAAACCCATTGGCATAGGCCTAAGAGGCAAGTCTGTGCATTTGTTTGCTCTGTCTCAAAACTGCTCTCAGAGAGAAGGGCTCTCCTGGGAACAATAGTCTCATGGTATCGATCAAGTGATGCACACAAGTCTAGCTTTACTTCACCTTTAAGTGGAGAGGTCTGACAGATAGTGAATAAAATACATGCTGAGTACAATTGTTCCGTCTTCCTCCTCCACCTTCTTCTCCTCCTTTGTCTTGTGTTCATATAAGCCGCTGCTGGCCATAGACTTCCTATCCCAGACTTCCCATGACCCACTTGGCATGCCTGAAGCGAGCGGTGGTGTAACGGACGACAGCACTCCAAGCTCGGCATTGACATACTTTCCCTGGCTGCTCAGCCATTGTTCCAGCTGGTCACCTGAGCCCCTGGCTGTATGGCCTCATCACAGCATCATGACCTATATCCCTGTGTGACTAATGCCTCTTAACAGCGTTCCTCAGCGCTACAATCCTGGGGACCAACAGGGCTGTACAATTACTCTAGCCCAGAAGTAGTAACACTCATGATTCAATTATCAATCATCAAGCTTGAGGCTAGATGAATATGGTGTGGGCTGCTACAAAATGGTGCCCTACACAGCAAGACCAGTCAACTGAAAAACAAAATGGGAAATTGTGGGTTTTAGATAAGGTGCTGAATCACAAACCTTTGCTGGAGCCCCAATTTAATTTACTCATCAGCATGTACTAATTACCACACCAGTTGCCAACAAACGCTGGGGTCAATTCCACTTCAATCTCTAAGGTCCTGAATTGAAGGCCATAGAGATTGGATACGGTTTCTAATTCACTGGGCCTCTCAGTTTGAACTCATTTCCTGAATTGACAAGAGTAGATTGCAGCTCCGGTCAGTTGGCTGGCAAGTGATGCCACTCGGCTTAAGTGCTGTCCCTGCCAGCCATTGTGTTTTAGAGAGCATTGTGTTACAGTCAGACACACAAACAAGTCTCTCTTTCAAAGAAGCTCGTCATCACCATTAGTGAGCGGGAGCAGCTTGGAGCAGACAAACGGAGGCAAAGTGAGACACTCCAACAGGCGATGACGAGTCAAACCCACTGCTCTGCTCATGCAGGTGCTGGCACCATGGCTGGCTGACACTGTCGTCCCTGAGTAATGTGCAGGGTCCTGGGAGAGCCTTCTCCATTGGTCTCTCCCCTCCCTTAGGGGGTCTGGGCTGATCAGCGCTTTGTGACAGAGCACTAAGTCCATGATGAATCCAGCTTCGGACTGTTTTAGTCATGGGCCCTGCAGTTCACTTACAGCTGAGTCTGACTGCTGCAGCATGGAAACTGTGTGTGTGTGTGTGTGTGTGTGTGTGTGTGTGTGTGTGTGTGTGTGTGTGTTACTGAATTGATTGGCTTTTCAGCAATGTGCTCTGTATTGATGGATTCTTGTGTTTCAGATGTGTCTTTCTCTAGAAATGTGTATAGCCATGTTTATCTTGATGGCCTTCTATTAGTCTAGTCATACACTGAGTGTACGAAACCTTAGGAACATTTGCTCTTTCCATGAGACTGGGTGAATACCAAAGCTATGATCCCTTGATGTCGCCTGCTAAATCTACTTCAGCCAGAGTAGATGAAGGGGAGGAGACTGGTTAAAGAAGGATTTTGAAGCCTTGAGACATGGGATTGTGTATGTGTGCCATTCAGAGGGTGAATGGACAGGAAAAGATTTAAGTGCCTTTGAACGGGGTATGGTAGTAGGTGCCAGGCGCACCGGTTTGGGCCAAGAACTGCAATGCTGCTGGGTTTTTCCACACAACAGTTTCCAACAGTTATCAAAAATGGTCCACCACCCAAAGGACATCAAATTGTAGAGTCCACACCCTAACAAATTGAGGCTGGGGGTTGTAACTCAATATTATTAAGGTGTCCTCATGTTTTGTACTCTATTTCAACCACATTTCTCTATGGTTGTCTTTCAATAACCATGTAGCATAGATCTCCCAGTCACGTTAGTCTTGTGTCTCTGGGGTTTTGTTTGTGTTGCACCTTCTCAGACCAGTCTGCCCTTCTCTACCCCTCATCTTACTCTTACACACACACACACACACACACACACACACACACACACACAAAACCGTTTACAGCTTGAGTACATTCTGGGATCGTCAGAAAGACAAAAACCATCTACAGCACATGCATGAAAATCCCAGATCTAGGGCCATTAAGTTGCCTAGCCATTTCATGGATGGCAGAAACTGGTAGGTGGGTGGGGGAGGAGAAGAGACACAGAGCTCATGTTTGGCTCCAGAGCCTGAGGAGCCCTGAGAGGAGATCCTCTTTATGGGTCATAAGTGAAAGCAGATGCCCAGCTGTTCCCACACATAATAGATTATTCATGAACAGCCAGCAAAGCTGACCCGGGTAGTGTATTCACAGAGAGAAATCCCTGCGACATGAGTCTTTCACCATGGATTCAACCCAGTGAATGAGTTCCCCTAGCGCAACAAGCAGTAATGCCAGCTTTCCAACAGTCTAAAGCCTGTCGCATGCTTCTCAGATGAAACGGTGTATGACAACCTTTTGACTGTTTGTTGGTGTTCTGCAGGTTCTTTTGTTTTGGGAGGGAGGGGGGGGGGGGGGGGGTCGATAAAAAAAACAGCATGTTAATAAAAGAGAATGAGAAAACCAAAGCCTCCCCATTGCTCTGCATGGTGTTCTTGGTTACACCGATTTCACGTGATTAACCCCCCCACACTGAAGCAGCAGCATATATTGGTAGTAGGCCTAATCATGTATGATGAGATGACAGTACCCATGGTGACCTGGAGGTGTTCAGCTATATTCTGAGAGCCAGTGGATCAGGAACCCATTTTAGAAGTGCAGTCACACACACATGCTTCGTTCTCAGTGTGAAGGGCTGCCTGTCACTGGTTTCACCAGATCTGCAATCCAATAAGTTTTGTTCCATAAGCTCCTCCGCACCGAGATGGGCGAGGTGTGTGCGCACGTGTATATGTGAGTGTATTATTAGTCACGGTTCAGTGCAGTTCTCACACACACACAGAGCTGCAGATGAATCTAGTCATGCTGTTTGTGTCTGACATGGAGAGAATGAAGCACAGAACAGAGGTATGATTCCTAAGATCACACCAATTATTATAAATCAGCAGGCTGGGGAGTCAGGCTGAAAAATGACCCAGATTGTTAGCATTGTTAGGTATATGTAATTACATTTACCTGTGGCTCAGTGCAACCACAGCTCTGGTATCGGGTTTCCTCTGGCAGAGACTGATGCACCTACTACGGAAGATACGGAAGACCAGCACACAGACTTTGCGAGTAGGCTATTTTTTTTATTCATGAATTGATCCCAACCCTGCTAAGGCTGGCTCTGGCATGATGACACTGGTTGGGCAAATTGTTCCTTCAAGGGACCAGGTCAATCTCTTACCGATTTGGCAGACAGAGATATTTAAAAAATATACAGTACCAGTCAAAAGTTTGGACAAATATTCATTAAAGGGTTTTTCTTCATTTTTACTATTTTCTACATTGTAGAATAATAGTGATGATATCAAAACTATGAAAGTACACATATGGAATCATATAGTAAGCAACAAAAAAAATCCAACAAATCTAAATATATTTTATATTTGAGGTTCTTCAAAATAGCCACCCTTTGCATACTAGGAATTCTCCAAACCAGCTTCACCTGTAATACTTCTCCAACAGTCTTGAAGGAATACCAACATATGAAGAGCACTTGCTAGCTGCTTCTCCCTCACTCTGCAGTCCAACTAATCCCAAACCATCTCAATTGGGTTGAAGTCGTGATTGTGGAGGCCACGTCATCTGATGCTGCACTCCATCACTCTCCTTCTTGGTCAAATAGCCCTTACACAGCCACCGAGGTGTGTTGGGTCATTGTCCTGTTGAAAAACAAATGATAGTCCCACTAAGCGCAAAGCAGATGGGATGGCATAATCGCTGCAGAATGTTGTGGTAGCCGTGCTGGTTAAGTGTGCCTTGAATACTAAATAAATCACTGACAGTGTCACCAGAAAAGCACCCCCACACCTCCTCCAAGTTTTCGGGGGGGCGACCACACATGCAGAGATTATCCATTCACCTACTCTGCGTCTCACAAAGACACGGCGGTTGGAAACAGAAATCTCAAATTTGGACTCATTAGACCAAAAGGACAGAATTCCACCGGTCCAATGTCCATTGCTTGTGTTTCTTGGCCCAAGCAAGTCTATTCTTATTGGTGTCCTTTAGTAGTCGTTTCTTTGCAGAAATTCGACCACAAATGCCTGATTAACGCAGTCTCCTCTGAACAGTTCATGTTGAGATGTGTCTGTTACGTGAACTCTGGGAAGCATTTATTTGTGCTGCAATTTCTCAGGCTGGTAACTAACATCCTCTGCAGCAGAGGTAACTCTGGGTCATCCTTTCCTGTGAAGGTCCTCATGAGAGCCAGTTTCATCATAGCGCTTGATGTTTTTTGCGACTGCACTTGAATAAACTTTCAAAGTTCTTTACATTTTCCAGATTGACTGAGCTTCATGTGTTAAAGGAATGATGGAATGTCATTTCTCTCCCTCGATCTGGGGCTCCACGCAAGATCTCACCCCGTGGGGTCAAAATGATCACAAGAACAGTGAGCAAAAACACCAGAACCACACGGGGGGGCCTAGTGAATGACCTGCAGAGAGCTGGGACCAAAGTAACAAAGCCTACCATCAGTAACACACTACGCCGCCAGGGACTCAAATCCTGCAGTGCTAGACATGTCCCCCTGCTTAAGCCAGTACATGTCCAGGCCCGTCTGATGTTTGCTAGAGAGCATTTGAATGATCCAGAAGAAGATTGGGAGAATGTCATATGGTCAGATGAAATCAAAATATAACTTTTTGGTAAAAACTCAACTCGTCGTGTTTGGAGGACAAAGAATGCTGAGTTGCATCCAAAGAACCCCATACCTACTGTGAAGCATGGGGGTGGAAACATCATGCTTTGGGGCTGTTTTTCTGCAAAGGGACCAGGACGACAGATCCGTGTAAAGGAAAGAATGAATGGGGCCATGTGTCGTGAGATTGAGTGAAAACCTTCTTCCATCAGCAAGGGCATTGAAGATGAAACGTGGCTGGGTCTTTCAGCATGACAATGATCCCAAACACACCGCCCGGGCAACGAAGGAGTTGCTTCGTAAGAAGCATTTCAAGGTCCTGGAGTGGCCTAGCCAGTCTCCAGATCTCAACCCCATAGAAAATCTTTGGAGGGAGTTGAAAATCCGTGTTGCCCAGCAACAGCCCCAAAACATTACTGCTCTAGAGGAGATCTGCATGGAGGAATGGGCCAAAATACCAGCAAGTGTGTGAAAACCTTGTGAAGACTTACAGGAAACGTTTGACCTCTGTCATTGCCAACAAATGGTATATAACAAAGTATTGAGATAAACTTTTGTTATTGACCAAATACTTATTTTCCACCATAATTTGCAAATAAATTCATAAAAAGTCCTACAATGTAATTTTCTGGATTTTTTCCCCCCTCATTTTGTCTGTCATAGTTGAAGTGTACCTATGATGAAAATTACAGGCCTCTCATCTTTTTAACTGGGAGAACTTGCACAATTGGTGGCTGACTAAATAGTTTTTTGCCCCACTGTATATTTTTACTTGTTCAACACTTTTGTTTACTACATGATTCCATGTGTGTTATTCACTAGTTTTGATGTCTTCACTATTATCCTACAAGGTAGAAAATAGTAAAAATAAAAATAAATCCTGGAATGAGTAGGTGTTCAAACTTTTGACTGCTACTCTGTGTGTGTGCGTGAGATATGAGGTTGACCGAATATGATTTGTCAACGCCGATACCGATTATTGGAGGACCAAAATTAAGCCGATACCGATTAAAATCAGCCGATTTTTTTGTGTGTGTAATAATGACAATTACAACAATACTGAATGAACACTTTTAGTTTAACTTAATACATCAATAAAATCAATTTAGCCTCAAATAAATAATCAAACATGTTCAATTTGGTTTAAATAATGCAAAAACAAAGTGTTGGAGAAGAAAGTAAAAGTGCAATATGTGCCATGTAAAAAAAGCTATCGTTTAAGTTCCTTGCTCAGGACATGAGAACCTATGAAAGCTGGTGGTTCCTTTTAACATGAGTCGTCAATATTCCCAGGTAAGAAGTTTTAGGTTGTAGTTATTATAGGACTATTTCTCTCTATACCATTTGTATTTCATATACCTTTGACTATTGGACATTCTTTTAGGCCCTTTGTATTGCCAGTGTAACAGTATAGCTTCTGTTCCTCTCCTCCCCCCTACTTGGGCTCGAACCAGGAACACATCGACAACAGCTACCCTAGAAGTATCGTTACCCATCGCTCCACAAAAGCCGCGGCCCTTGCAGAGCAAGGAGAACAACTACTTTAAGGTCTCAGAGCGAGCGACGTCACCGATTGAAACGCTATTAGCGCGCACCCCGCTCACTAGCTCGGGAGTGGATAGGCTTGAAGTCATAAACAGCTCAATGCTTGAAGCACAGCGAAGAGCTGATGGCAAACACACAAAAGTGCTGTTTGAATGAATGCTTAAGAGCCTGCTGCTGCCTACCACCGCTCAGTCAGACTGCTCTATCAAATCATACATTTAATTATAACATAATAAACACACAGAAATAATAGTTCACACAGTTCGCAACGAGCCAGGCTGCCCAAACTGCTGCATTTACCCTGACTCTGTTGCACAGAATGCAAGAGAAGTGACAATTTCCCTAGTTAAAATAAATGTGTGAAAGCAGGCAATATGAACTAAATTTGCACGTTTAAAAATATATAGTTGTCTATTGATTTTAAGAAAGGTGTTGATGTTTATGGTTTGTACACATTGGTGCAACGACAGTGCTATTTTCGCGAATGCGCTTGTTAAATCACCCGTTTGGCGAAGTAGGATATGATTCAATGATAAATGAACAGGCACCGCGTCGATTATATGCAACGCAGGACATGTGTAGCTAACTAGTGATTATGTTAAGATTCATTGTTTTTTTTTTATAAGATACGTTTAATGCTAGCTAGCACCTTACCTTGGCTTCTTGCTGCACTCGCATAACAGGTAGTCAGTCTGTCACGCAGTCTCCTCGTGGAGTGCAATGTAATCGGCCATGATCAGAGTCCAAGAATGCAGATTACTGATTGTTATGAAAACTTGAAAATCGGCCCTAATTTTAAAAAACATATATATAAAAATCACACACACAATGAATTGTCCTCTTTCATGAACAACAACAGTGATGCCTATGAATACGTGTGTCCTTTCCCAAAATCTGTCAGATAACTAGATGTGTTGATAGGATTCAAAACAAACTGACCGAAAACAGGTAACAAATATCTAAACAACTTCAGATCTGTCAGTAATTCCTAAAGTATTTCTCAACTCACCCTCAAGCTTAACATTCAACTCAACCATAGGCATAAATAAATAATGAACACAGCACACATAATTATAGTCATATTTACGAGAGTATACTGAACTCACTTCAAGCTGGAAGTTAAAAGCACGTGAGCCAAGGATTCAATCCTTTACAATTTAATGTCACTGCCAAGAAATCACAACACCTTCGGAAACAATGGGCCGATCCAACAGAGGACAGTACAGGGAGAGTGCCAAACCAGACGTGGAGCTAAACATGCACTTAAAACCAACTTCCATATCTGAAACATATACAGGAACAAAAGAAGAAAACCCATGGCACAAAGTAATAATAATAATAATCTGGACTCTAGTTATTCTCCTAGAACATATTTCCTGAGGGGATTTTTTTAATCCTCCTTGTACTCATTCAGGGCCCGTTTGAACACTGTCCTCACTAACACACGATGATGATGTTTTGCTAATGGCTGAGTCAGCTGTTTAAAAAAAAATGCAAAGCCGAATATATTTCCATAAGCTGTGAGCGACAAAAACACAGCCAAGAAAAAAAACTATAAACAAACTAATGAATGGTTCTGGGAGGTTAAACGCAGAATGCTCGTTCAACATTCTTCATGTAGAACATGAACACTCACCATATCCCACCCCCTCAAACCCCACCTGTTAAGCCAATTTCAGTTGGCAGTGATGCCATTGTCTGAGGCTGCCACCAACACCATTACCTTCTTTCAATGAAAACTAAACCCATCTACAGTAAGCGACTGAAACATAGCAAAACCCTCTTTACTTCAGCAATACAGTAGTGACTACTGCAGTGTTGTTCACACTGCTATGTAGCCTACCACTTATTTCTGATCCCAGCCTCATCTCTTCCCAGGCATCAAACAGCAATAAATATTTGATTTTGGGCAGGCCACGTCAACGTAAGCTATGGCAAGTTCAATGACAAACAGAAAAATAAAAAACACGCCTCAGGTGGTGACAGAGGTCACTGCAGAGCGAGAAGTAGAGAAAAAAGCTTTTAACACTTACTGCTCTCTACATCTAAAGACTGCTTCACAAATGCCCACAATTCACCTCTCGGGACAACTCCACCTTACCCACCTCTCACAGGCACGCAAACGGCAGCCTACAGTAAACAGGGGCCCTGATTTTTGTGATAAATTATTTACAGGTAAATCTAAACATTACAGTAGGTAAAAAATTAGGGGGAAAACGAGGGGCACGCTAGTTACTAAAATACTATAGTGCTAGTAGTGCCCTACTTTCATTCTTTGTGAAGCACTTGTCAGATTCACCGCAGAAAGTGTGTGTGTTCATTCACCAGTTCAATGAGTTGAACAGTCAGTAGAGACAAATGTCAGTCAAATGTTGATTACAACCTCTTTTTGCAATGTTCTCCAATTTGCCAGGTTTGTCTCCCAATCAGGAACACATCAGCAGTACCTCAAGTTACACACGGTGTACACAAAGTAATTAACCAAAAGCTAGGTGTGAGAATCTAAAACCTTGCAGGCCTTAATGCCCAAATAAGTTATTTTTCAAATCCGTTCTGGAATACTGGCTATCCAAACAGCAAGTTACAAGTGACCACATCAGATGTGTTGTGTTCAGACAGCAGTCATTTCATGACATGGCAATGCTAGTTGTCATAGTAAAGACGGATGTGTAAGCAGTGTAGGCTGATTAGTTTGCGACATAACTTCTGAGTGCACCACCAAAGTGACGGTGCATGCCATGGACATGTCCCAGTTGCTTTGAATGTTCAAAATCATAGTGTAAGAACTCTTAAAGCCTCAATAGGATGATCAAACTTTTAAAACAAATCCTTTATGTCTAGCTACAGCAGTCAACTAGTTAGGTAGCCATTTAGCATTCCAGCACATTCACTCATCTTTTTGTAAACAATTAACAAGCTTCAAATCAAACTTTATTTGCCACATGCGCCAAATACATGTGCAGAGCTTACAGTGAAATGCTTACTTACAAGCCCTTAACTATTATTGAACTGCACTGTTGATTACAAAGGTAATGTGTACATGTAGGTAGGGGTGAAGTGACTATGCATAGATAATAAACAGCGAGTAGCAGCAGTGAAAAAAACAATGGGTGACAATGTAAATAATCCAGTGGCCATTGGTTAATTGTTCAGCAGTTTTATGGCTTGGGGGTAGAAGCTGTAAAGGAGCCTTTTGGTTCTAGACTTGGCATTCTGGTACCGCTTTCCGTGCGGTAGAAGAGAAAAGTCTGTAACTTGGGTGACTGGAGTCTGACAATTTTATGGGCTTTCCTCTGACACTGCCTATTATATAGGTCCTGGATGGCAGGAAGCTTGGCCCCAGTGATGTACTGGGCCAAACGAACTACCCTCTGTAGTGCCTTACGGTCAGATGCCGAGCAGTTGCCATACCAGGCTGTGATGCTCCCGATGGTGCAGCTCTAGAACCTTTTGAGGATCTGGGGACCCATGCCAAATCTTTTCAGTCTCCTGGGGGGGAAAGGTGTTCTCATGCATTCTTCAAGACTGTCTTGGACCATGATACTTCGTTGGTGATGTGGACACCAAGGAACTTCAAACTCTCGACCCGCTCCACTACAGCCCCGTCAATGTTAATGGGGGCCTGTTCGGCCCGCCTTTTCCTGTAGTCCACGATCAGATCCTTTGTCTTGCTCACATTGAGGGAGAGGTTGCTGTCATGGCACCACACGGCCAGGTCTCTCACCTCCTCCCTATAGGCTGTCTCATCGTTGTCGGTGATCAGGCCTACCACTGTTGTGTCGTCAGCAATCTTAATGATGGTGTTGGAGTCATGTTTGGCCACACAGTCGTGGGTGAACAGGGAGTACAGGAGGGGACTAAGCACAGCCCTGAGGGGCCCCAGTGTTGAGGATCAGCGTAGCAGACGCGTTGTTTCCTAACCTTACCACCGGGGGTGGCCCGTCAGGAAGTCCAGGATCCAGTTGCAGAGGGAGGTGTTTAATCCCAGGGTCCTTAGCGATGAGCTTTGTGGGCACTATGGTGTTGAACTCTGAGCTGCAGTCAAAGAACAGCATTCTCACATAGGTGTTCCTTTTGTCCAGGTGGGAAAGGGTAGTGTACAGTAGAGTGCGACTGAGATTGCGTCATCAGTGGATCTGTTGGGGCGGTATGCGAATTGGAGAGGGTCTAGGGTATCCGGGAGGATGCTGTTGAGAGCCATGACCAGCCTTTCAAAGCACTTCATGGCTACCAACGTGAGTGCTACGGGGCAGTAGTCATTTAGGCAGCTACCACATGTTCTTGTCAAATTCAGAGTAGCTAGCAAGCAATGAGATATGCCAAATAATCTAAAAACTACTTGGTCAAATAAATCTAATTTGACCTTTCAGACAAGTCGCATGGACAGTAATCAGATTTGTATCGGATTTCAAACCACCTTCATAGATGGTTTGAAATGTGCATTGAAACTTCCGATTCCATGTGCTTTTTGACTGTTCAGACGGCATGAAAAATAACATATTCGAATACGCAAAAAAATACGATTGGAGTCGCTTTAAACTGCCTGTGCAAACAAGGTTGAGAGTAACCCAGATGCATAAAGGCTACAGGAGTTCTTATTGTGTTGGTTTCAGTGGCCATCCCTCACCCCTAGGTATGAAATGCAGAAGACACATTTCAGTTGAATACATTCAGTTATTCAACTCACTAGGTATCTCCCTTTCCTGTCCCACCTGGCTTTTTAGAGTCATGTGACTGTACTCTGGTAGCTCTTGAATAAGATCTGTGGACAAAAAAAAATTGATGGAGATACGAACCAGACAGACAGTGTTATTTTATGTAAATGCTACTGATGTCCCAATAAGCGGTTGAGTTCTACGTAGATGATTTCTCTGCTCCTCTTTCTTCAAAGCCGTCATAGGGCGGCGCACAATTGGCCCAGCGTCGTCCGGGTTTGGCCATCAATGCAAATAAGAATTTGTTCTTAACTGATGTGCCTCGTTAAATAAAGGTTACATTTAAAAAATGTGTTTAAATAAAAGCAGTGTCTAATAAATGTAGCCTAGTTGGAGTTGCTTTAGAGATTGCACTTTTGTAATGCATTTTAATTCACACTGACATGTGTAAAGTTTAGGGAGCAACAGGTGAGCAGCCCTCAGCATCTCTTACCTGTGTCTGTGTTCATCATGGTCCCCCTGTCCATGTATGACCACCTGTCCACCAGGATGCTTAGCCCCCTTGGGCGCCTCGATGTGCGGAATCAGCACGTCCTCCAAGCCCAGGTCGAAGCGCTTGTGTTTTGAGTTGTCCGGGAGGAAGAAGAAAGCTCCAAAGCATAAAGTGATGAAGGCACTGAGGATGAGGAGCAGGATAAACTTCTCTGAGAGCCTCAGGGTGGCCCTGTGGTGTGGGAAAGAGGCGGTGCCGGGTGACAGGGTGGGTATCCTGCGGCCCGACAGTGGCAGTAGAGCTGGTGTGGTCATGTTGGATTGTGGAAATTAACTCAGGGTGGAGATACAGACCAGACAGACAGTGTTATAAATGTCACAGCTGTATTATCTCATTGTGGCGGCAAGTACGTGTCCAGAAATCAAGTGTCGTGGTCCCTCAGTGAAGTGACTGGTCACCAGTAAATGTATGGGTTTTATTCTGAAATTGAAGGAGAGAGTAATGAGGAAATAGCAGGTAGCTAGCTACATTACTCCGATATTATCGTATGGTTGGATTAGCCTGAAAACTGCCTGTTTTACAGTCAGACAAATAGCATAAAAAAGGTCACACTCAAAATACACTGGAGGCTTTTAAAAGTCATTACATTTACGAAAACATAAGCACATGCTTCTGACTAGGGTGAAATGTACTATATTTATGAAGTACACAATATTATTTTGTCCATAAGGACAAGTCATCCAGAACGCACAGTGCATTGAAAGCACTTTCCAAGGAGTGTCGGCAAATAAATGTGTCAAACCGGTTTGAAAAGGGAAAGATATTTCTAGGTATGCAGGCTAGCAGATGTTACATAAAATTGCGCTACGTAGATAACAGAAACACCTGCGTGAGCGCGTGATACCATCACACACTACGCCAACAATGCACATCACCACCACCATTCAGTGATACCTAGTGTACTAAACTCCACTTCTTCACCGTGGAGTTATCATATAACAAATGTAGTGCGAGACGACACATTTAAAAAAAAATAATACAAAAAATGTTACTGTAATATACTTCCAAGTAACACTTAAGAATATTTAGTTAATCAGCTTGGAGAAACCAATCTTACCGTGCAAATCCTTTTGTCATTCTGATCCATGTTGTTTGGTTGAGATCCGAACGCTAACGTTCTGAACTGGATAACAAAAAAACGAATCAAACCCAACGACACAAAACTATTAATACAGTTAAGCAATTGTTTAATACCTAACTAACTAAATGTTGTAAACTAATTGAGCAGGATACATAGCTTTCAAACAGTGAAAAATTAACATCGAGCGATTGTCGCATAATCGACAAGAATGAAGCTTTAATGGCTAAATTACCGAGAAATTCCTCCATTTCCATGTCATAAACAAATGCGCAGGTAAAATGTTATGTTGCCGTTAAATTCAACACGTACTGCTAGCTAGTTGAATACTCCCAATATATTTGCTCAGCTTCTTCACTCGGCCCTACGTCTGATTTCGGCGTCTACACAGAATACCAAGTTCATCCGCTGAATTGACAGGCTTGGCTAGCACAGCTAGATGGCTAGCTAGCTAAATTGCTAAAGGAGAAACTGACTATCTACCATTAGCTGATTAAACAAATACATGTGCACCCGCAATAATTGTATTGTAATATTAGCAACTTTTTTTCGGATATGTTGAGGTTTAAAACGACTTGGCCAAAAGACTGCGCCTTTTTCTGTAAAGGCATCTACCTAGCTAGCTACTGTAAGCTAGCTACCGGAGGCGGTCCGTTACGATTGTTTCGCTGCTGCTGCATCACCTCAATAATGCCTTTGAGGAAATCGGTGACAGAAAGGCATCCTAGTCCACAGTTTCCAAATAGCTGCTTTCAGAAATGTGCTCATGTCTTCAGCTAGCTAGTTATGATTGCCTTTAAGAGTTTTGCTTTCCACTTTGCTTCTTTCGTTGTGATTACCTAGCCCTGTCTATGTTCAGGCATGTTGATACTGCTGCAAAGACCGAAAACTCCTCCCCTCATTCTCCAGCCTGGTAAATTTAGGGAGCGTCTATCAATTTCGAAAGGCTATTTGCAACGTGTTTATCTGTGTAAATTAGCAGTGTTAGTGTTAGCAGTGTTAGTGTTCTGGCTGCGTTTAGACAGGCAGCCCAATTCTGATATTTTTTCACTAATAGGTGTTTTGATAATCAGATCAGATGTGATTGGTCAAAAGAAAGCATTTCACAGGGATGCTGGCCAATGTTGACTTCAATGCTTCACAAAGTTGTGTCAAATTGGCTGGTGGATCATTATTGAGACACACAGAAACTGTTGAGTGTGAAACAAACAGCAGCGTTGCAGTTCTTGACACAAACGTGGAACTTACATATTTTGTCTTGACCATTCACTCCCTAAATGGCACAAACAAACAATCCATGTTTTTATTTTATTTTTATTTCACCTTTATTTCACCAGGTAGGCAAGTTGAGAACAAGTTCTCATTTACAATTGCGACCTGGCCAAGATAAAGCAAAGCAGTGTGACACAAACAACAACACAGAGTTACACATGGAATTAACAAGCGTACAGTCAATAACACAATAGAAAAAAAAGAAAGTATATATACAGTGTGTGCAAATGGTGTGAGGAGGTAAGGCAATAAATAGGCCATAGTAGCTAAGTAATTACAATTTAGCAAATTAACACTGGAGTGATAGATGTCCAGATGATCATGTGCAAGTGGAAACACTGGTATGGAAAAGAGCAGAAAAGTCAGTAAAAACAATATGGAGATGAGGTAGGCAGATTGGATGGGCTATTTACAGATGGGCTATTTACAGCTGCAGCGATCGGTTAGCTGCTCAGATAGCTGATGTTAAAAGTTAGTGAGGGAAATATAAGTCTCCAGCTTAAGCGATTTTTGCAATTCGTTCCAGTCATTGGCAGCAGAGAACTGGAGGGAAAGGCGGCCAAAGTAGGCGTTGGCTTTGGGGATGACCAGTGAGATACACCTGCTGGAGCGTGTGCTACGGGTGGGTGTTGTTATCGTGACCAGTGAGCTGAGATAAGGCGGAGCTTTACCTAGCATAGACCTATAGATGACCTGGAGCCTGTGGGTCTGGCAATGAATATGTAGCGAGGGCCAGCCGACCAGAGCATACGGGTCGCAGTGGTGGGTAGTATATGGGGCTTTGGTGACAAAACAGACGGCACTGTGATAGACTGCATGCTGAGTAGTGTTGGAGGCTATTTTGTAAATGACATCGCCGAAGTCGAGGATCGGTAGGATAGTCAGTTTTACAAGGGTATGTTTGGCGCCGTGAGTGAAGGGGGCTTTGTTGCGAAATAGGAAGCTGATTCTAGATTTAATTTTGGATTGGAGATGTTTAATATGAGTCTGAAAGGAGAGTTTACAGTCTAGCCAGACACCTACAGTGGGGAGAACAAGTATTTGTTACACTGCCGATTTTCCTACATACAAAGCATGTAGAGGTCTGTAATTGTTATCATAGGTACACTTCAACTGTACCTATGATAGGTACAGGATTTTAATCCATGACGGCGTAGTGTGTTACTAATCGTTTTCTTTGAGACTGGTCCCAGCTCTCTTCAGGTCATTGACCAGGTCCTGCCGTGTAGTTCTGGGCTGATCCCTCACCTTCCTCATGATCATTGATGCCCCACAAGGTGAGATCTTGCATGGAGCCCCAGACCGAGGGTGATTGACCGTCATCTTGAACTTCCATTTTCTAATAATTGCGCCAACAGTTGTTGCCTTCTCACCAAGCTGCTTGCCTATTGTCCTGTAGCCCATCCCAGCCTTGTGCACGTCTACAATTCTATCCCTGATGTCCTTACACAGCTCTCTGCTCTTGGCCATTGTGGAGATGTTGGAGTCTGTTTGATTGAGTGTGTGGACAGGTGTCTTTTATACAGGTAACAAGTTCAAACAGGTGCAGTTAATACAGGTAATGAGTGGAGAACAGGGGGGGCTTCTTAACGAAAAACTAACAGGTCTGTGAGAGCCAGATTTCTTACTGTTTGGTAGGTGATCAAACTTATGTCATGCAATAAAATGCAAAATAATTACTTAAAAATCATACAATGTGATTTTCTGGATTATTGTTTTAGATTCAGTCTCTCACAGTTGAAGTGCACCTATGATAAAAAATTAAAGACCTCTACATGCTTTGTAAGTAGGAAAACCTGCAAAATTGGCAGTGTATCAAATACTTGTTCTCCCCACTGTAGGTATTTATAGTTGTCCACATACTCTACATCAGAACCATCCAGGGTAGTGATGCTAGTCTGGCGGTTGGGTGCGGGCAGCGAATGGTTGAAAAGCATGCATTTAGTTTTATTAGCGTTTAAGAGCAGTTGGAGGCCACCGAAGGAGTGTTGTATGGCATTGAAGCTTGTTTGGAGGTTTGTTTACACAGTGTCCAAAGAACGGCCAGAAGTATACAGAATGGTGTCGTCTGCGTAGAGGTGGATCAGGGAATCTTGCGCAGCAAGAGCGACAACGTTGATATCTATGCAGAGAAAAGAGTCGGCCCGAGAATTGAATCCTGTGGTACCCCCCATAGAGACTGCCAGAGGTCCGGACAACAGGACCTCCGATTTCACACTGAACTCTATCTGAGAAGTAGTTGGTGAACCATGCGAGGCAGTCATTTGAGAAACCAAGGCTGTTGAGTCTGCCGATAGGAATACGGTGATTGACAGAGTCGAAAGCCTTGGCCAGGTCGATGAAGATGGGTGCACAGTACTGTATTTTATCGATGGCGGTTATGATATCGTTTAGTACCTTGTGTGTGGCTGAGGTGCACCCGTGACCAGCTCAGAAACCAGATTGCACAGCGGAGAAGGTACGGTGGGATTCGAAATGGTCAGTGATCTGTTTATTAACTTGGCTTTCGAAGACTTTAGAAAGGCAGGGCAAGATGGATATAGGTCTATAACAGTTTGAGTCTAGAGTGTCACCCCCTTTGAAGAGGGGGATGACTGCAGAAGCTTTCCAATCTTTAGGGATCTCGAATGATACGGAAGAGAGGTTGAACAGACTGGTAATAGGGGTTTCAACAATGGCGGCGGATAATTTTAGAAAGAGGGTCCAGATTGTGTAGCCCAGCTGATTTGTACGGGTCCATGTTTGCAGTTCTTTCAGAACATCTGCTATCTGGATTTGGGTGAAGGAGAAGCTGGGGAGGCTTGGGCAAGATGCTGCGGGGGGTACAGAGCTGTTGGCCGCGGTTGAGGTAGCCAGGAGAAAAGCATGGCCAGCCGTGGAGAAATGCTTATTGAAATTCTCGATTATTGAGGATTTATCAGTGGTGACAGTGTTACCTAGCCTCAGTTCAGCGGGCAGCTGGGAGGAGGTGCTCTTATTCTCCATGGACTTTACAGTGTCCCAAAACATTTTGGAGTTTGTGATACAGGATGCAGATTTCTGTTTGAAAAAGCTAGTCTTTGCTTTCCTGACTGACTGCGAGTATTTGTTTCTGACTTCCCTGAAAAGTTGCATATCGCGGGGACTATTCGATGCTAGTGCAGTCCGCCACAGGATGTTTTTGTGCTGGTTGAGGGCAGTCAGGTCTGGAGTGAACCAAGGGCTATATCTGTTCTTAGTTCTCCATTTTTTGAAAGGGGCATGCTTATTTAAGATGGTGAGGAAATTATTTTTAAAGAACTACCAGGCATCCTCGACTGACGGGAGGTCAATATCCTTCTAGGATACCCGAGCCAGGTCGATTAGAAAGGCCTGCTCGCAGAATTGTTTTAGGGAGCGTTTGACAGTGATGAGGGCTGGTCGTTTGACCGCGGACCCATAGCGGATGCAGGTCAATGAGGCAGTGATCACTGAGATTCTGAAGGAAAACAGTAGAGGTGTATTTTGAGGGCAAGTTGGTCAGGATAATATCGATGAGGGTGCCCATGTTTACGGATTTAGGGTTGTACCGGGTGGATTCCTTGATAGTTTGTGTGAGATTGAGGGCATCAAGCTTCGATTGTAGGACTGCCGGGGTGTTAAGCATATACCAGTTTAGGTCATCTTACAGAACGAACTATGAAGATAGGTAGGGGGTAATCAATTCACATATGGTGTCCAGGGCACAGCTGGGAGCTGAGGGGGGTCTATAACAGGCGGCAACAGTAAGAGACTTATTTCTAGAGAGATTCATTTTTAAAATTAGAAGCTCGAACTGTTTGGGCATAGACCTGGAAAGTATGACAGAACATTGCAGGCTATCTCTGCAGTAGATTGCAACTCTTCCCCCTTTGGCAGTTCTATCTTGATGGAAAATGTTGTAGTTGGGGATGGAAATCTCAGTATTTTTGGTGGCCTTCCTAAACCAGGATTCAGACACGGCAAGGACATCAGGGTTGGTGGAGTGTGCTCAAGCAGTGAGTAAAACAAACTTAGGGAGGAGGCTTCTGATGTTAACATGCATGGAACCAAGGTTTTTTTGTCTCAAGGCTTAACAATCCTTCTTTAACCTGTCTCCTCCCCTTCATCTACACTGATTGAAGTGGATTTAACAAGTGACATCAATAAAGGATTCAAGCTTTCACCTGGTCATGGAGAGAGCGGGTCTTCTTAATGTATTCTACACTCAATGTATGGATCCAGCAATTATTTCTTTAGTAATCTCACTACACTAGGTTGAAGGGTTGCCTATTACAATGTTAACAATGGTCATGTTTCCCTGCTCAATCTTTGCTGACATATGCCAGATCTTACAACGCCTGGATAGGTATTTTACGTATCTGCTAACCACATCATATAGTATAGTAATTTTGTACCTGATGGCCAAGTCGATGATGTGGCATGCAATCATTGGTTGATGCATGCAAATTCTGAGCAGGGGAACACAAACAATGTTGGCCTAGGTCTGTGATTTCCGAGACTACTATGCAAGGTCTTAAATTAAGGTACGGGAGCATTTAAGCCTAGGAAAAATTATGGGAAAGTGGATGTTTTTTTTACATTTAAATTTTGTAGAAATACATTTTGTTTGGAAACAATTAGCCTAATCATTTGTCAGTTTACAGAGTGCAACTTTTGTCCCGACTACCAGTCAAAATGTGTTTTCTGCTCAATGTTTCTCCCAAGTCTGAAACTATCTATTCACACTGTGCCTAGTGACAGTATAAGTTGTTATAATGGTTGTGTTGTCATTAGTGTTGTTATGTCTGCCTATTTTACAGTATGTCAATGAGAGGGCCGGAGTAAGCATTTCTTGACACATGAAGTCAATCCATCTTGAAATGCGGTCACGTCCTGCTGAGTCAGGGGAGCCCGAGTCCGTCAGTGGGTCCTTGAGCTGCCATTAGCTCGGGCCCAACTCTGCAGTCCACACCACAGGGCCACTGGGCTGATTTATGTGACACCCCTCACTGAGTGAATTAGTGGTGTGGTGCCATATGACAATTGGGTACTTTTTCCACAGAGTGTGCCATAATCAATGTAGAGTCCTTTTTGAAGACGGATCAGGTAAGTCACGAACGCTCGCTCAAAAAACTGTACATTTTAAACACGGGTGGCTCTCTGCCTAAAATACAAAAGGACTGACGCTTTTTTAAAGCTGAGCCAAGTTCCGGAGGGAGGGGGACCATTTGCTTCACTGCATCTCTGGTTATCAATGTCAGAGGGTTATGGATCAATGGCTTGGAGAGGATTCATGGTGAACTTCAAGCCCAATAAAACAATGCAGCAAAGACAAAGTGCTCATTACAAATACTTCAAGAGAGGAAAAAAGAGTGGAGAGGGAAAAAGAAACAAAGAGAGAACAAATGAGACAAAGAGATGGTTGGTGGTGAGGGAGATAAAGATTTAGAAAGATAAGGCCTTGGTGCAGCAAATGAAACACCAACATCCAGCAGGTAAACATAATGAAACAGCATCTGTCTTTGGAGCGCCGTGTGAACGGGAGGGTGAATTACGACAGTTTAAACCCAGTCAACAGCGTAGAGTACCATCATACCACCCTGGGGATCTGGGCCGGGACAAGGGTAAGAGGATGAGCTCCCACGCTGCAGCAGAAAATACGCTGAGGGAGACTCAGTCAGAACAGTGTTTGTGGGGGTAATTAAACTGTGTAGTATTCAGGAACTCTGTATACACACACACCTCTTTTAAGCCCAAGATTTCTGATTACGTTACATCCTGTATGGCCAAGTTCACATTATTGCCTGGAGATAACCATTGGGCACTCCACTCTCCTGTGTGATGTAGGGTCCATTTAGAGCTATGTAACTACATTAGTGTGATGGCTATGGCTCTGGCCCCTGTGTGAAATCAGGTTACACTGTGTTCAGAGTGACCCATAGTCGGAGTCTTTATGTGTCACAAACACAGAGAAAATCACCTCTGACTCTGCACCATGGAGCAGTAGCTACAATGCAGTGGATTCCTCCTATCTGGACTGCGTGCTGTATCTATCTAGTCCAAAGGGAATTGACTAATATATTACGCATTTTTGGGCTAGAAAGTGGGTCCTGCGATGCACATGAATAATTGAGGTTGAACTAATATAAACGAATTAAACTAAATTATTCAAAGTTCAGCATGGTCAGACTCTACAAGGCATTGGCATTCCATCACTGTAAATTTATAATTACAAACTGCTCTGGGTTCATGTTCTTTTAAATTACCTCTATTTCAACCTCTGCAATGATGAAGAACATTGCAGCTCATCTCTTGGAGCCCTGAGATGAATAGCCTATCAGAGTGGGATGTCAGACAATGTCATAACACAGTTGTCGTGGTGATGTGACTTGGCGAGCTCTTGCCAGGAGAGGGATAAAGATGAAGTCATCATCTCAGAAACGCACACACACAGGAGTGATGAGAAAGACAGGAGTATGATTGTCAGCCCAGCACGCCAAGAGAAAGGGAGTGAGGGAGTGAGTGAATGAAACAGAGATTCCTTGTGAGAGAAGGAATACAAATACAGGGAGAAAGACAGAGAGGGAGGGGAGAGGGATAGAGGGAAGAGGAATAATAAGAGTTATTTTCCGTTCACATTTCTGTTGTTGTATTACAAGAGGTTCTTAAGCTTACAAGACACGTTACTTCAGTTCTCAATCATGGGGTTAAAGAGTTTAATGTGGGATGACATAAACCTCTTCTCTCCTGGGTCCACTTTGCAGTCCTAAAACTATGGTTTAATAGTCCACTGCAGTGGTGGAAAAAGTACCCAATTGTCATACTTGAGTAAAAGTAAAGATAACTTAATAGAAAATGACTCAAGTAAAATCCACTACTTGGTTTTTAAAATACTTAAGTATCAAAAGTCAATGTAATTGCTAATATATACACTTAAGTATCAAAAGTAAAAGTATAAATAATTTCAAATTCCTTATATTGGGCAAACCAGACGGCACAATTTTCTTATTTTTTAAATTTAGGGATAGCCAGGGGCACACTCCAACACTCAGACCATTTTCCTGTCTTGCTAAGCATTCAAAATGTAACGAGGACTTTTGGTTGTCAAGGAAAATGTATGGAGTAAAAATGACATGATTTTCTTTAGGAATGTAAGTGGAGTAAAAGTTGCCAAAAATATAGTTAGTAAAGTTAAGTACAGATATCCCAAAAAACTACTTAAGTAGTACATTAAAGTATTTTTACTTCAGTACTTGACACCACTGGTCCACTGTCAACACTTGGTGGGTGTGTGTTCTTATGTAAGAGGTGGGGGCAGTTGTTCAGAGAGATCAGGTAGCAGAGGTCTGTTTTTGATCCAAACCTTCATCATCATCATCTCCAATGATCTTTAACCCCTCCCTGCCCCCACTAAACAACTATACAGAGGAGGTTCAGCTCCCTCAGGGAGGGTGAGAATGCATTTTGTTAAGTGTAACACCAGTAGTCAAACAGCGTTTCAACCAACCAGCAGTGAGTGGTACAGCTTCCACATAGGCAGCAACTGTACAACCAGCTAAACATTACATCTGGTTAGAACAGTCAGTGCACTATTACTCAATTCCAATATAGCGTAATTAAAAAGGTATTGCACTTGATTAGGCACTGTACCCACTAATAAGGATTCTCCAAGTAGCTTGTATTTAATGGAATATTTCCAATACTGAGATGGTATGATGGGCTGAAGTAGGAGTGAATAGCCCACTACTGCCATACAGTGGCGGAGAGAGGAACCGCAGTGACAACTAAACATCACCCTGTTGTGTATTCTAAACGACTAAATGTATTAGGAAGTATATACATTTGAAGTCGGAAGTTTACATACACTTAGGTTGGAGTCATTAAAACTTGTTTTTCATCCACTCCACAAATGTCTTGTCAACAAACTATTATTTTGGCAAGTCGGTTAGGACATCTACTTTGTGCATGACACAAGTCATTTTTCGAACAATTGTTTACAGACAGATTATTTAACTTATAATTAATTCACTGTATCACAATTCCAGTGGGTCAAACGTGTACATACACTAAGTTGACTGTGCCTTTAAAATGATGTCATGACTTTAGAAGCTTCTGATAGGCTAATTGACATCATTTGAGTCAACTTGAGGTGTACCTGTGGATGTATTTCAAGGTCTACATTCAAACTCAGTGCCTCTTTGCTTGACATCACAGAAAAATCAAAAGAAATCAGCCAAGACCTCAGAAAAATAATTGTAGACCTACACAAGTCCAGTTCATCCTTGGGAGCAATTTCCAAACGCCTGATGGTACCATGTTCATCTGTACAAACAATAGTATGAAAGTATAAACACCATGGGACCACGCAGCCGTCATATCGCTCCGGAAGGAGACGCGTTCTGTCTCCTAGAGATGAACGTACTTTGGTACAAAAAGTGCAAATCAATCCCAGAACAACAGCAAAGGGCCTTGTGAAGATGCTGGAGGAAACAGGCACAAAAGTATCAATATCCAATGTAAAAAAAGTCCTATATTGACATAACCTGAAAGGCCGCTCAGCAAGGAAGAAGCCACTGCTCCAAAACCGCCATAAAAAAAGCTAGACTTCGGTTTGCAACTGCACATGGGGACAAAGATCGTACTTTTGGAGAAATGTCCTCTGGTCTGATGAAACAAAAATAGAACTGTTTGGCCATAATGACTATCGTTATGTTTGGAGGAAAAAGGGGGGTGGCAGCATCTTGTTGTGGAAGGGCAGCAGGAGGGACTGGTGCACTTCAAAATAGATGGCATCATGAGGAAGATAAATTAGGTTGATGTATTGAAGCAACATCTCAAGACATCAGTCAGGAAGTTAAAGCTTGGTCGCAAATGGGTCTTCCAAATGGACAATGACCCCAAGCATACTTCCAAAGTTGGGGCAAAATGGCTTAAGGACAACAAAGTCAAGGTATTGGAGTAGCCATCACAAAGCCCTGACCTCAATCCTATAGAAAATGTGTGGGCAGAACTGAAAAAATGTGTGCGAGCAAGGAGGCCTACAAACCTGACTCAGTTACACCAGCTCTGTCAGGAGAAATGGGTCAAAATTCACCCAACTTATTTGTGGAAAGCTTGTGGAAGAATACCCAAAACATTTGACCCAAGTTGAACAATTTAAAGGCAGTGCTACCAAATACTATTTGAGTGTATGTAAACTTCTGACCCACAGGGAATGTGATGAAAGAAATAAAAGCTGAAATAAATTCTCTACTATTATTCTGACATTTCACATTCTTAAAATAAAGTGGTGATCCTAACTGACCTAAGACAGGGAATTTTTACTAGGATTAAATGTCAGAAATTGTGAAAAACTAAGTTTAAATGTATTTGGCTAAGGTGTATGTAAACTTCCAACTTCAACTGTATGTTATGCTTTGTATTCAGGATAGAAACCTCATAACTGTTAATATTGTACGACACATTAAGTTATTCCAGTGTTATTTATTTCAGAATAAAAATAATGGTCTTTCAAATACATGAAAGGCACTAAATCAGTCTTGTGATGTAACATGCACATGCAAAACAATAGAAACGACAGAATAGTTAGCTACAGTAGCGGATCACAACAAATATTGTTTTGTGTATAAAATCTACATCTTGAAAATAGAAATAAATAGAAATTCTGAAAGGGTTGATTTGTAGACCCATGATATCTGGTGGGGATAGGGGTGTCCTGGCCCTGTCCCTCAGAGCTCCACTGTCCTAAGGTGGCCCCGAGGCGAGCCTGTCCCCCCCACTGCTGTTATTGTTCCACCCACTGCCGTTATGACACTCTGTGGCAGGCACTCTGAGGCCTCCACCGTACTTCCACAGCACGACCAGTGGGGCTTACCGGGGTGACCCTTATGGCCGTGACCACAGCCCTGGAACCCTCCTGCGCACACACACAAAAAGCGAGAGTACTATTCATACATTGTACCTGATATTTTCAGAGTAAGAGAAGAAAAGCAAAGCTACCGTGACCGTCTGTGTTTATTCACTTTGGAAAATAGCAGGTGCACATTTGCAAACGCTTAGTAAATCTGGCTGGTGCATAATGTCATGGGGGACATAATGACAGACACAGAGCCGTAACGAGTTACTGTTACCTGATGTGACATTTCCCATTCTGCACATACTTAGCGTACCGGTCCTTTAGTAGCCTTTACTCTGCTGCACATACTTGGCATACTGTCCCTGTACCCTGTAGTCTGCTGTACCTACCTGGCATGGTTCCCATGCAGCCACAACGGGCCTCTTTAGAACCCCCACTGGAGCAGAAGGAACAGCAGTGGAACGTTCCACGGTGCCACCGGACCTGTCTCCTCACATTCAGGACAAAGGGGGAACCCTGGAGGGTGAAGCGATTGCCAGGGTCATTAAGTAAGCATAGTATTATTACTAAATCCTGATTGTCATGATTATCGTCATTATCAAATACTGTACAGTACCTTAACGTGTAGGGCCTTGACACACACCCACACAGAGTAGGGCCCTGGCTCCATGGGGGTGTAGGAGACAGAATAGGAGCCATCATTGTTATCCACCACCGCCGCCTCCACTCTGCTACAGAGGACACAAGTAATGATTTATTTATCTGTTATTTTACCAGGTAAGTTGACTGAAAACGCGTTCTCATTTGCAGCAACGACCTGGGAAATAGTTACAGGGGAGAGGAGGGGGATGAATGAACCAATTGTAAACTGGGGATTATTAGGTGACCGTGATGGTTTGAGGGCCAGATTGGGAATTTAGCCAAGACGCCGGGGTTAACACCCTTACTCTTACGATACGTGCTATGGGATCTTTAATGACCTGAGAGTCAGGACACCGGTTTAACGTCCCATCCGAAAGACGAATTAACAGCAGCAGATACAGTATATATATTTTTTACATTTTACCCCCTTTTCTCCCCAATTTCGTGGTATCCAATTGTTAGTAGTTACCATCTTGACTCATCGCTACAACTCCCGTGCGGGCTCGGGAGAGACGAAGAAAAGCAAAGCTACCGTGACCAAGTCGCACTCTTTAACACAGCGCGCATCCAACCCGGAAGCCAGCCGCACCAATGTGTTGGAGGAAACACTGCACCTAGCGGCGACCTGGTTAGCGTGCACTGCGCTCGGCCCGCCACAGGAGTCGCTAGTGCGCGATGAGACAAGGATATCCCTACCGTCCAAACCCTCCCTAACTCGGACGACGCTAGACTAATTGTGCGTCGCCCCATGAACCTCCCGGCCGCGGCTGGATGCGACAGAGCCTGGGCGTGAACCCAGAGTCTCTGGTGGCACAGCTAGCACTGCAATGCAGTGCACTAGACTACTGCGCCACCCGGGAGGCACGCAGCAGATATATTTGATGATGTAGTTATAACGCATGGTACCACTTACAAAGCATGTATGACTCCTTTATTACAGCATCATCTCATAATGATCCGGACTAAATAACAAATGACCATCAAGATTAGCTCAATCAGATCAGAAACCCGGCACCCCCGGCACACCCAGTAGTACAGAGAACTTGGTAGATGTGTGTGCTGCAGATGATCTGGTTCCTCACCAGTCTTTCTTCTCCTTGTGGACCATACTGACCAGGACAGCTTCCCCTCCACGACCCATCTGCTCCCCAGCAAAGTCTCTACACACCAGGGTGAACTCCCCTCTCTGGCCTTCCCTGCCACGCTGCAGACCTGGGGGCAGGGACAGGTTAAAGGTCAGTCTCTCTTTCACTCACACACACACGTTCGTATTACTTCCCTCTCAGCGCTGACAAAGGTTGTTTTCCCCTGAAACACCTTTTTGGATAACACTTGAGTAGAAGGCTCTGTATATACATAAGCACATAAAGCCACTCTGATCTAGACACTGGTGGTGTGGCTTTGTGTGTGTGTTCTGGTGACAGCCATGCACGCTGTCACACTGCACCAGCAGCTGTTGCTCTTAACACACAATTTACTGCTTGTCCTACACTACAGTGGGCCAAACCCCTGACTTCAATCATTTAATCGCAGAGCCTGTGTGGTTTTAACATGGGCACACATTTGTAAATACTGTATTATTGATAAGAGTGGCTTAAGCCTGTATTTCTTGACTATTTCCTGGCACTAATTCTATAACATCATTATCCTTAAGCCCAGAAACTGGGGAAGTAAAGAAACAGTGACATGGGCTGCAGGTTCTCTTTTTCAACTCTTATCACAAACACTCTCCAAGGCCCTGTAGTAGGCACAGACAAAACACACACACCTGCTTTATGGATTGACATCTGTCCATATATTTAAATGAATACAACTAGGGGCAGTTGACTTTGACACAGAGAGTCTCTATTTGCTGAAGCCATGCATCTCCAGCTCTGCAGGCAAACATTAGCCACAGCAGGGAATAGCTCTTTGTACTATCACAGTGGGCATGCTGCTACAGAGCGGTGTGTGTGTGTGTGTGAGTGTGTACCACAAAAGAGAGGGGTATATCTCAAATACCTGTGTTTTGACAAAGCAAATACCTGCCACTTGAAATGTTTCCATAAAGACCAGGAATGTCATCTACTACTTATCCTTTACATACTGTATAATTGCCTAAGGTCTCTGTTTGTTTGTTTGTTTGTTTCTTTGTTTGTTTGTTTGTTTGTTTGTTTGTTTGTTTGTTTGTTTGTTTGTTTGTTTGTTTGTTTGTTTGTTTGTAGGTCTGTTGTAAAAGAGCATCTCCTAAATATAGTTAAAGAGGTTGCCTTCAGGGTTGTTCAAAGTGGGACAGGAGAACTGCCTCAGAATTAGGGGCTAGGGAAAATATGGCATAGGGGCTAAGGGTTGTTTCTGGACGGGACCTTGGTTGGGTCTCACCTTCCCCTTCAATGGTGCACCTGCTGAGCTCCAGGGTCTTGGTGTGGATCACCCCCACCATCGGGTACCCCGCCATCTCGCCTGCACTCTCCTGTGGCAGGAAGCAAATACTGCTCCCTTCATCAGGGCAGACGGCTTCTGGGGGGGGGTTGTAACCCGTCTCCATCAGGACAGCCAGCCTGCGGAGGGTCACGTCCTTAGCACTGAGGATTTCTGCGTCCGACCCGCACGTCAGCAGTCGCTCGGCAAACTCCACCCCCCCGCGGGTGTCCGACAGGGCCTGCTGCAGCTGCGCCCTCTGCAGATGAAGATGACTCCTGCGCTGCAGACCCAGCTCCTCTAAGCGCCGTAGCAGCAACAGGCAGTGCGATTCCACAGCGCTAGCATAGCCTCGTGCGAAGGAACGCACCTCGTCCACCGCCGCATCCACCCTGGTCTGCAAGGTCTCCTGGGATAGGTCCACCTTCCGCAGTGACTCCTCCAGCTGGTCCAGCCGTGGCCGCAGGCGCCCGGTAACCAAATCCCGGATACGGCCCCCATGGCGATCGATGACATCACGTGTGGGGAGGCAGCGGTGGTCGCGGTGGAAGGTGGCGGCACACTCCAGGCAGACAGGTAGGTCACAGGGCTCACAGAAGAGACGCAGCTCCTGGGCAGGGTGGAGGGAGCACAGGACGGGCCGAGAGAGACAACCCTGGGTCTTCAGGTCCTCCAGACACTGGACGGTGTGAGACGACGTCCTCTTCTGTCTCCTGGGGAGGAAAGAAGGTGGAGATTGTGAACTCATAGGTTCCACTTGATTACACTGTAATTGCATGTAGCCTACCTGCCTACAGTTATCATGTAATAAAAGGCAAGTGGCCAGCTCAAAGCTTAAATGTAAGTCGGGAACCAACCATAATCCTAGACTAGTTAACTTGCAACAATGTTGAAACATTGAACATGAGTTATAAATATTTTTTATGCACTCACCTGTGTGCTTGAATACAAAACTCACACAGGTTGACACTGCACACCTCACAACGCTTCTCTGCGTCCCCGTCGCTGCACAGGTCGCATACCACAGAGTTCTTGCTCATCAGCGTCTCCAGAAACACTTCGTCCAGGGCCAAGTGGTCAGTGGTCAGCCCGTCCACTCCGGACAACGGGATGTCCACCTCGGAGTCACACTCCGGACAGAGAACGGTGACGGCAGAGGGCGGCTCGCCTGCCAGAGGGACCGCTTTACCATTGTGTACTCCCGAAGACACCGAAAATGGTTCCAGTTGACGAACGCAGTCTGCGCAGAAGGTGTGTAAACACTGCATAATTTTAGGCTCGCGATATAAACATTTACAAACGCGGCACACTGCCCTCGCATTGATCACGACGCCCCCGTTATCTCCGTTTTTAGAGCTCGAGTTTGTGGTCGCGCTTGGCGAGGAATCCACATCTTTTTCCAAAATTTGGTCACAGTGTGACATTGTGTTTTATAGTATTGTCTCGTTTCTTTAAAAACAATTTGTTACCGGATTTTGTTTAAGAATAAAAAATACCGGTGTCAGAAATCGACCTAGGCTACCAATTTGCAACTATATCAGTAGCCTAGGTTACAGTTAACGTTAGTATGCAACAGAAAACCCCAGCATAATACCGTAACACCAAAATAACATTCCGTGTAGGACTGTATAGGCCTATAACTATTGTTACGCTGTTTCCTACACCCTCAACTTTTCTTCCGTAATACTCCACACTAGGTACGTTCTCTTCCTTGAAACATGAAACCCTCTTCTCCAGTCCAATGAAAAACAGCCTTTGCACCCCCAGGCGTGGTTTGAAGTTGTTCGCGATCTGAAGCAGAGAACTAAACGACGTCCAGGCCCCTCAACTCAGCAGAGACAGAATATCCTTCCCGCAGGCCCCATCTACTGGTTTGAAAGACCATGCATGACCCATGCAGCTAACACAGAATGAACTTCAACAAGCACCAAACTCAAACAATTTAAAATAATTTACATTTTATTGTAAAAAAAATAAACTATAGACCTATAGATTCACGTGTTACACTGATAGCCCAGTAGACTGATTGCCACAGTGAATCCCATAGAAACCAAAAGTAATTGTTATTATTATGTAATTACAGTATTGCTGCTGTATGTAACTATAATTTCACCACTTATTAGATAACCTATAGCCACACACGCACGCACACACACTGTATCTCCACTTGTTATACCCAACATAAATTCCATCAGACTCCAGGCAGCCCAAGGCTAGTGGATAGTACCAGACTAGTTCACTTTACCACAGTACTTTTAGTAACCTTGACTGTAGGCTATGAGGAACAGTTGGTGTCAATGTGTTTATCAGGTTAGCTGGTAGATCCAGAGAAAAACACTGGCCGTAGCTGCGAGAACGTGCCATTGAGGTAGTAGTATGGGTGGTGCAGCTGAAGTATTGAAGGAGAAGAAAGTCTTTGCTGATATCTCTGTATCTGTAATTTAAAAAAAGATGCTGACTGTACAGTATGCACACTGCCAAACATACACTGAGTATACCAAACATTAGGACCCCCCCAGAACAGCCTAAATTAGTCAGGACATGGACTCTACAAGGTGTTGAAATCATTCCATAGGGATGCTGGCCCATGTTGACTCCTGATGCTTTCCACAGTTGTTAAATTGGCTGCATGTCCTTTGGGTGGTGGACAATTCTTGATACACACGGGAAACAGTTGACTGTGAAATACCCTGCAGCAGCGTTTCTTGACACAAACTGGTGTGCCTGGCACCTGCTACCATACACCGTTCAAAGGCACTTAAAGGTTTTGTCCTGCCCATTCGCCCTCTGAATGGCACCCATACACAGGCCATGTCTTAAAGCATTAAAAATCCTCCTTTAAAGTGACATCAATATGGGATGATAACTTTCACCTGAATTCACCTGGTCAGTCTATGTCATGGAAAGAGCAGGTGTTTTTAATGTTTTGTATACTCAATTACTTCTGTTAGTTATGTCCTAGAGAGCTCCCAGTCATTGGTAGGGTTAAACGCCACTTTAATTGCATCTTTATTTAGTTGTCATGTTTGGCCGGGTTGTTGTGGTGAAATAGACTGAAGAGTGTGTAGGTGTCCTCTGAGTGAGTGACTTAACTTGTGTAAGTGTTTTTAAACTGAATGAGAGTTGTCTAACATGCAGTTCTCATCCAAGTATTTTCTCAGTATAAAATTGTATTTTCTCTGAAAGGTGTTTACTGGACCTTTGATGGTTGCCTGGGAGATAGCCTTCACCAGAGGGTTTTGGATGATGCAGGTGTAGCTGCCATACAATTTGATTGGCTGAAGGGAGCTGATGAATCGAGTTATCCCGGCGGAGTTGTTGAAGAAGCTAGTTTCACTCTCGTTCAGGACGTTGTCATTGACGTCCAACCAGGTGATGTTTGGTTTGGGGAACCATCTCTCTGCCTCTGCCGTTAGGGTAGAGTTTACCCGCTTGAATTTGGGGGCTGAGAAAGCTGAAGTGAAGCATATTTTCAGAGTAGGCTACTTTGTGTGCAGTTCAATATTCAGTGTGAAATATTGAGAATGTCTAACATGGCTCCTTACCTGCAGCTCTGAGGTTAACACTGGCATTTCCCGAGCAACTAGGAGTGCTCACACTGCAGTAGTACACCCCATTGTCTCCCACTTTTATGTCCCTCAGCAACAGGGAGGCATTGCCTCCACCTATGGCATCTGAGAACAGCAGGGTTCTATTTTTAAACTGGGGGTTTTGCTCCGTCAGCTGGACTGCGCCTTTATCATACTTGTACACCACTTCACTTAGCCCCTCCTTCGTCCAGGTGATTGACACCTGACTGGTCGATTCCCTGCTGTTAGTGGAAGTCTTGAACTTGCAGCTCAAGATGACATCCTCTCCCAAGTACCCGATGGGCCACTTGTCAATGCTATCCACAGTGCCCTTGGAACCCCCTAAGCCCTGACCTAGAGGACAGCACACAGCAGAACACAACATACAGGAAGCTTAATTTCCATACATAGAGATGTGTGCAGTTCATAGGAACTATAGTTACACACAAACACACACACACTGGCAAACGCACACAGGTACACATGCAATCTCACATATGCTCAAATACATGTTAACAGAGACATCACATGAATATTGACAATGATAGTGACACAAGTCAATATATATGCTCACTACGTACCTGAAAATGACACAGACAAGATGAGAATGATGAGTCCAGCAGTTACGAAGATACTGACTATCAAGCTGCAAAAGGAGATGGGGTTGAAACTATCAAGAACTTTCCAAGTCAATTGAACATCACAATATCCAATGATGAATTAATCTCACTATGCATTTGTTGGTGATAAAAAGCACAGCTGTTGCTGGGCCTCAAACAACAACAACCATATATATATATATATATATTTTAAACACATTGTGTCCTCACCCCCACAAGATTATCTGTCCAAATGAGGCCATGGCTCCTCAATGGTAGCTGGCTTTTTTTTTTTTAGCAGGGTTATGATAGTTCCAGCTGCTCCCTTTACCAGAGTCCACATACAGTATCCATGTGATGTGTCGTCTGCAGCAGCTACATACTGTATGAGATCGACTGTAGCTCCACATCGGAAGTCCTCACCCACTGTATGTCATTCATGTAATATCAAACCCTGTACTCAGGAAAGAGAGGGACTCTCCCTGAGTAAATATTGTCACTTAGGTATGTGTGCACTGCTTACTGACTTACCATTAACATTTTTAACCAGAGGGAAGAAATAGGGATATAAGCAGACTTACTTGGCTTAAGCCCTTGGCTCCATAGGAGCGTAGACCATTGACTGATCTTCAACACGGGGGCCCCACTGGGGTGCATGCTCAGCCCCCTCCTGTAATCCATGTTCACCCAGGACTGCGTGGCCACGCACGTCTCCAACTCAATCACAAAGTTTGCTGACGACACAACAGCGGTAGGCCTGATTACCTACAACGAAAAGATAGCCTACAGGGCAGAGGTGAGTGCCTTGGTGGAGTGGTGCCAGGAAAATAACCTCTCCCTCAATGTCAACAAATCGAAGGTGCTGATCAGACTGCAGGAGACAACAGAGAGAGCAAGCCCCCATCCACATTGACGGGGCCGCAGTGGAGGGTCACAAAAGCTTCAAGTTCCGCAGCATGCACATTACTGACGACCTGAAATGGTCCCTTCAAGTTTTAATGTCACGTGCACAAGTACAGTGAAATGCCTTCCTTGCAATCTCTAGACCCAACAATGCAGTAATTAATAACAACATAATACTAAAAATAACATACAGTAGAACAAAAACACACAAGAAAGTAAGTTCCAGTACCATATTTACAATGTGCAGGGATACTGAAGTGATAGAGGTAGATATGTATAGGGGTAAGGTGACAAGGCATAAGGTTCTATGATAAATATGATAAACAGAGTAGCGGCAGCGTATATGATGATTATATGTGAGTGGGTGTGCGTGTGTAGAGTCAGTATAAATGTATTTGCATATTATGTGTGTGTGTGAGCAAAATATGAAGTGAGTGCCAGTGTGTGTGTGAGTGTGTAGGGCCCTTTGAGTGTGCATAGAGACAAGTCAAAAATAAAATAAAAGGGTCAACTCAGATAGTCTGTGTAGCCATTTGTTTAGCTATTTAACAGTCTTATGGTTTGGGGAAAGAAGCTGTTGAGGAGCCTGTTGGTGACAAATTTGATGCCAGCACCTCTTCAAACTCAGGAGGCTGAAAATTAGGCTTTGCCCCGAAGACCCTCACAAAATTCTACATATGCCCCATTGAGAGCATCCTGTCAGGCTGTATCATCACCTGGTACGGCAATTGCAGGGCTCTACAGAGGGTGGTGCGGTCACCCCAACGCCTCATCGGGGGCACACTGCCTGCCCTCCACAACATCTATAAGGAGGAGGCAGTACAGGTGCATCAAAGCTGGGACAGAAACTGATAAACAGCTTATAGTGTATCTGCAGGCCATCAGACTGTTAAACAGTCACCACTAGCCGGCCTACACCCAGTACCCTGCCCTGAACCTCAGACACTGTCACTAGCCGGCTATCACCCTCTACACTACCCTGTACCTTAGAGATCGCTGACCTACAGTTGAACTCTGAAGTTTACATACACCTTAGCCAAATACATTTAAACTAAATTTTTCACAATTCCTGACATTTAATCCTAGTAAAAATTCCCTATCTTAGGTCAGTTAGGATCCCCACTATATTTTAAGAATGTGAAATGTCAAAATAATAGTAGAGGATAATTTCTTTCAGCTTTTATTTCTCATTCCCAGTGGGTAGGAGGTTTACATACACTCAATTAATATTTTATAGCATTGCCTTTACATTTTTTAACTTGGGTCAAATGTTTTGGGTAGCCTTCCACAATAAGTTGGGTGAATTTTGTCCCATTCCTCCTGACAGAGCTGTTGTAACTGAGTCAGGTTTGTAGGCCTCCTTGCTCGCACACACTTTTTCAGTTCTGCCCACACATTTTCTATAGGATTGAGGTCAGGGCTTTGTGATGGACACTCCAATACCTTGACTTTGTTGTCCTTAAGCCATTTTGCCACAACTTTGGAAGTATGCTTGGGGTCATTGTCCATTTGGAAGACCCATTTGCGACCAAGCTTTAACTTGAGACTGATGTCTTGAGATGTTGCTTCAATATATTTCACATAATTTTCCTTCCTTGTGATGCCATCTATTTTGTGAAATGCACCAGTCCTTCCTGCAGCAGAGCACCCCCACAACATGATGCTGCCACCCCCGTGCTTCACGGTTGGGATGGTGTTCTTCGGCTTTTTAGCGTGCCCCTTTTTCCCTCCAAACATAACAATGGTGATTATGGCCAAACAGTTATATTTTTGTTTCCTCAGACCAGAGGACATTTCTCCAAAAACTACGATCTTTGTCCCCATGTGCAGTTGCAAACCGTAGTCTAGCTTTTTGCTGTTGTTCTGGGATTGATTTGTACTTTTCTCACCAAAGTACGTTCATCTCTAGGAGACAGAATGGGTCACTTCCTGAGTGGTATGATGGCTGCGTGGTCCCATGGTGTTTATACCTGCCCAGGGACTGCGGTTGAAAATTAGCCGGCTGGCTAAAACCGGCACTTTTACTGAAACGTTGATTAATGTGTACTGTCCCTATAAAAATAAAATAAACTCAAACTCAATATTGTTTGTACAGATGAACGTCATACCTTCAGGCGTTTGGAAATTGCTCCCAAGGATGAACCAGACTTGTGGAGGTCTACAATTTTTTTCTGAGGTCTTGGCTGATTTTTTTGATGGCAAGCAAAGAGGCAATGAGTTTGAAGGTAGGCCTTGAAATACATCCACAGGTACACCTCCAATTGACTCAAATGATGTCAATTAGCCTATCAGAAACTTCGAAAGCCATGACATAATTTTCTGGACTTTTCCAAGCTGTTTAAAGGCACAGTCAACTTAGTGTATGTAAACTTCTGACCCACTGGAATTGTGATATTATATTAGTGAATTATAGTGAATTAGTGATATTAGTGAATTATAAGTGAAATAATCTGTCTGTAAACAATTATTGGAAAAATGACTTGTGTCATGCACAAAGTAGATGTCCTAACCAACCTGCCAAAACTACAGTTTGTTAACAAGAAATTTGTGGAGTGGTTGAAAACGAGTTTAAATGACTCCAACCTGTCACGAATCCCGCTTCCTGAGTCTGTGTTTGCCTGTGTTTCTGTCCTGGAGTGTGTTTCCGGTGTCCTGGAACGCACCCTGTCTGGTTGCCGGGCGAATTAGCTTCTTGGGAGATCGATGTTCACCCGCACCTGTATCCCATCAGTAATCTGCACACCTGTCCTGATCATCACCTCTCCCCTTCAAAAGCTCTGACCTGACATCCATTCCCTGCCGGATCGTTAGCCATGAACAGTATGTTGTGCCAGAGTATCAGCCTCAAGTTGGATAGAATTTGTTTTGTTGTTTGTTACGTATTGCTTGCCTTGAACTTACCTCTGTTTGTTCTGTCTTCAGTTACTCACCCGGATCATTTACCCCATTCCCGCCTGGTCGTCAGAGGATTCCGCTTCCCCATTGGATCCACCTATTTACTCCCATCAACTCATCACCGCTACCCGCTACACCACCTGGATATATCTACCCATTCACATTCACTTGTAAATAAATACTCACCTTCTTCCTACTCTCCTTGTCCTGATCTGCTTCTGGGTTCGATTTTGAAGAATCGTGACACAACCTAAGTGTATGTAAACTTCTGACTTCAACTATATGTACAGTGGGAAGAAAAAGTATGTGTACCCTTTAGAATTACTTGGATTTCTGCATAAATTGGTCATACCATTTTTGTCTGATCTAAGTCACAACAATTGACAAACACAGTCTGCTTAAACTAATTATGTTTCATGTCTGTATTGAATACACCTGGTAAACATTCACAGTGCAGGTTGGAAAGTATGTGAACCCTTGAATTTAATAACAGGTTGACCCTCCTTTGGAAGCAATAACCTCCACCAAACTTTTTTTTGTAGTTGCGGATCAGACCTGCACAACGGTCAAGAGGCATTTTGGACCATTTCTCCTTACAAAACTGTCTCAGTTCCACAATATTCTTGGGATGTCTGGTGTGAACCGCTCTCTTGAGGTCTTGCCACAGCATCTCAATCGGGTTGAGGTCAGGACTGACTGGGCCACTCCAGAAGGTGTTTTTCTTCTGTTGAAGCCATTCTGTTGTTGAATTACTTCTACCTTTTTGGTTGTTGTCCTGTTGCACCTAACTTCTGAGCTTCAATTGGCGGACAGATGGCCTTACATTCTCCTGCAAAATGTCTTGATAAACTTGGGAATACATTTTTATGTCGATTATACCAAGCTGTCCAGGCCCTGAGGCAGCAAAACTGTGTCATTACACACACCTGGTTCCAATTCCTTACTGGTTGTTTGTATAAATATGCCCTTTGTTTCCCCATTGGGCTGTCGATTATTGTTCCCATGTCCGTTGGTCGTGTGAGTACCTATGTGTTGTCTCAGCCTGTGCTGCATGTTTTGTGTATTACGGGTCTCGTCCTGTGTCGTTCTACAAGGTTCATCATCGCTCTTTTGTTTGGGTACATCCCAGTGTTTTGTATGAGTGTTTGTTTTGGGTGTATTAAACTCAGATGTATTCATGCGCCTCTCTCAATCCTTTACACAAGCGTGACAATGATCCCTCCACCACAGTTTACAGTTGGGATGAGGTTTTGATGTTGGTGTGCTGTGCCTTTTTTTTCTACATTGTTCCTTCCAAACATCTCAACTGGAGTTTCATCTGTCCACAGAATATTTTGCCAGTAGTGCTGTGGAACATCCAGGTGCGAACTTCAGAGGTGCCGCAATGTTTTTTTTGGACAGCAGTGGCTTTTCCCCCAATCCTGGATATCATTTACGCACCACATTCTCCATGAATCTATTACAGAAATTGATGCTGTGATTTTAATAGATCTACAGATTTATATTAAAACATCCTTGAAGTGGCACAACGTTTGGTTACATTATGAAATGCCTTTAATGAGCTCCACTTCCCTTTTACTGAGCTCCACTTCCCTTTTACTGAGCTCCACTTCCCTTTAATGCCGTTATTGCCACAGTTCGGTATTCCAGTAGAATGTTGATTTTGATGTGTCAGTGCATTCCTGCTAATATCATGCTGTCTTCATCAACTGGTGCAATCTAAAAAATTACAAAGACAATAATTGTGGAGTCACAGACCTCACCCAGTTTTTATTTTGGTAGAGGATGGGGTGCAAACCAAGATCACATGACAGCTTTTGAAATAACGTAGGTGCTTTCCAGAGGGAACTGAAATATGACCATGTTATTTAGAGTTCCAACAGCTGAACACAGCAACCCATAATCTAGACATGTTGACCTCTGAACCTCAGCACCACTGATAATGATGAGTCCAGTTAACAAGAAAGTAAGGACGATCATGCTATCCAAGTAATTTGAGCATCACAATAAGTTTGTCACACTATGCACTTGAAAGCACAGCTATCGCTGGCCTTGAATAGCAACCACAATATTTTTTCTGGAAAAACATCGTAGCCATTGCTTTACCTCTACCAGAATACTTTTTTATGTGAAGCCATGGTTTCTTGGTAGATGTGTCTTTCTCAGCAGTGGGGTTATAGTTAGTTCCAGTCGCTCCTTATCTTTTGCCAGAGGGGAACACAATTTGGGTAGAAAATAGGGATAACATCTATCCACCACGTTCTCCCTAGAGAGCCTCAACAGTTGCACACATCAACCTATAATCAAAACATTTCCTCCTGTGATCCGTAGCAATAAGATGAGGATGATGAGTCCAGTTATTATTATGATAAGGACGATAGTGCTGCAAATGAAGATGGATTTAAAAAAAAATCAAAATCAATTTAGAATTTTCCAAGTCAATTGAGCATCACAATTTCCAATGATAATCCAATTATACCACGCCCTTGTTGGTGATCGCTGGCCTTGAATAACGACCACCCTATTTTTCCAGGTAAAAACACATTGAACAGAGGCCTCACTTCCAGAAGATGACCTTTCCACATGAAGCCATGGTTTCTTGGTTGCTGTGTCTTTCTTAGCAGGGTTATGGATAGGTCTAGTTGCTCCTCTTACCAGAGTCTACCTTCTTATCAAATCAAATCAAACTTTGCCGCATGCGCCGAAAACAAGTGTAGAATTTACTGTGAAATGCTTACTTACAAGCCCTTAACCAACAGTGTAATTCAACGAGAAGAAAATATTTACCAAGTAGGCTAAAATAAAAAGTAATATTAAAAAGTAACACAAATAGAATAACAATAACGAGGCTATATACAGGGGGCACCAGTACAGAGTCAGTGTGCAGGGGTACAGGCTAGTTGAGGTAATCTGTACATGTAGGTGGGGGTGAAGTGACAAACAAACAGTGAGTAGCAGCAGTGTACAAGGGGGGGGGGGGGGGTCAATGTAAACTGGTCCTGGATGGCAGGAAGCTTGGCCCCAGTGATGTACTGGGCCGTTCACACTACCCTCTGTAGTGCCTTACGGTCAGATGCCGAGCAGTTGCCATACCAGGTGGTGATGCAACCGGTCAGCATGCTCTCGATGGTGCAGCTGTAGAACATTTTGAGGATCTGGGGACCCATGACAAATCTTTTCAGTCACCCGAGGTGGAAAAGGTTTTGTCGTGCCCTCTTCAAGACTGTCTTGGTATGTTTGAGCCATGATAGTTTGTTGGTGATGTGGACACCAAGGAACTTGAAACTCGACCCGCTCCACTACAGCCCCGTTGATGTTAATGGGGGCCTGTTCAGCTCTCCTTTTCCTGTAGTTCACGATCAGCTCCTTTGTCTTGCTCACATTGAGGGAGAGGTTGTTGTCCTGGCACCACACTGCCAGTTCTCTAACCTCCTCCTTGTAGGCCGTCTCATCGTTGTCGGCGATCAGGCCTACCACTGTTGTGTCATCAGCAAACTTAATGATGGTGTTGGAGTTGTGTTTGGCCACGCAGAAAGGGCAGTGTGGAGTGTGAATGAGATTACGTCATCTGTGTATCTGTTGGAGCGGTATGCGAATTGGAGTGGGTCTAGGGTGTCCGGGAGGATGCTGTTGATGTGAGCCATGACCAGCTTTTCAAAGCACTTCATGGCTACTGACGTGAGTGCCACGGGGCGGTAATCATTTAGGCAGGTTACCTTCGCTTCCTTGGGCACAGGGTCTGCTTGAAACATGTAGGTATTACAGACTCGGCCAGGGAGAAGTTGAAAATGTCAGTGAAGACACTTGACAGTTGGTCCACGCATGCTTTGAGTACCCTTCCTGGTAATCCTTATGGCCCAGCAGCTTTGTGAATGTTGACCTGTTTAAAGGTATTGTTCACATCGGCTACCGAAATTGTTATCACACAGTCATCCAGAGCAGCTAGTGCTCTCGTGCATGCTTCAGTGTTGCTTGCCTTGAAGCGAGCATAAAAGGCATTTAGCTCATCTGGTAGGCTCGTGTCACTGGGCAGCTTGCATCTGGGTTTCCCTTTGTAGTCCATAATAGTTTTCAGGCCCTGCCACATCCGACGAGCGTCAGAGCCGGTGTAGTACGATTCAATCTTAATCCTGTGTTGACACTTTGCTTGTCTGGTGGTTCATCAGAGGGCATAGCGGGATTTCTTATAAGCGTCCGGATTAGTCTCCCGCTCTTTGAAAGAGGAAGCTCTAGCCTTTAGCTTGATGTGGATGTTGCCTGTAATCCATGGCTTCTGTTTGGGATATGTACGTATAGTCACTGTGGGGACGACGTCATCGATGCACTTATTGATGAAGCCGATGACTGAGGTGGTGTATTCCTCAATGCTATTGGATGAATCCCGAAACATATTTCAGTCTGTGCTAGCAAAACAGTCCTGTAGTGTAGCATCTGCGTCATCTGACCACTTCCGCATTGAGCGAGTCACTGGTGCATCCTGCTTTAGTTTTTGCTTGGAGGATAGAATTATGGTCATATTTGACAAATGGAGGGTGGGGGAGAGCTTTGTATGCATCTCTGTGTGTGGAGTAAAGGTGATCTAGGATTTTTTCCCCCATGGTTGCACATGTGACATGCTGGTAAAAATGTGGTAAAACATGATTTAAGTTTTCCTGCATTAAAGTCCCCGGCTGCTAGGAGCACCGCTTCTGGGTGAGCATTTTCTTCTTTGCTTATGGCCTTATAGAGTTGGTTGAGAGCAGTCTTAGTGCCAGCCAGTGATGGGCATTCCAGCTCTTTTCAGTGAGCCGGCTCGTTCGGCTCAGCTCACCAAAATGAGCCGTCTCTTTTGGCTCCAAAAAGGCTCTTTAAAAAAAACATGTTTTGTGTTTTTTCAAGTCAAACAGTTTGCAATAGTTTGACTATGTTTGGTGTTAAAGCAATTCTAATTGAATTATTAAATTAAATCATACTCTACCTTAACCGCGATGTATTTAAAAATGCATTGGTTTGTTATGAAAAATAATGCTATTAAACATTTGCGTTTAAAGTATAACTTTTTAATGTATATTAACAAAGTGGATATAAATACAATCTGAACAGCATAATAGAATATTGCACCATATCAAATAAAAAATAACAATGTGCAAAACAGAAGCATCCCACTTAAAACATTAAACTGGTCCCTCTTTTCTCTCTCTTCTTTATTGCCATGTTTTAACCAACAGCACACAGCAATGCTGACCATATTTTGCTTTTATGAGAGATTTGCATTCAGAAATGCAAGCTGCCTCACTTTCGAGGAGCTGATGCGGTTTCTTCTCTCAGTAATTATTTGTCCCGTTTTCGAGAAGACCCTCTCAGACAGAACGGATGTGGCCACTATGCAGAGTCTCCCTGTCATGACTTTAGTAAGCCGTGGGTAGACAGAGGCCTTGTTCTTCCACCAGCTCAGAGGATCTTTAGAGCTCCTGCAAATAGGATCGGACCTCCATTATTTGATCTGCTGAGGGATTCCTTCGTGTTGCATCCCCAGGTGCTCTCTCGTCAAACAGCATTCAAACAGCAGATGTTTGTGGCACTACTGCTAGTGCTTCTGCTCCATATGATCCCTCTTCTTCCTGTTGCCCTGGTGCCTGAGCCAGCTGACTGCTGGGGCTATCCCTCCCTGCTGCTGATGTTATTATTTGAAGAGCCTCATCAATCACTCTAGCATCACTGAAGGCTAACTTCTTAAACCTGGGGTCAAGTGCAGCGGTTTCTGATTGCACGTGATTCTATTCCATTCTGTGGAAATTTCTGTCCATTGATGAACATAGGGTGTCCATCAACTCTGTCACATGTCCTGTGGTTACATTTGCTTCTTTCTGGCGGCTGGCTGTGATTCGCTGCAGACCCTTACACAGGAGTATAATTTTTGAGGCTGTCACATAGCTGAAAAGAGAGAACAGTAACATATTAGTTCAGGTTCATGTTGTGTCCACTGATACTACATTCTCATCTACTGCTCATATACATATATAATACTGGATTAAATAATGATGTAGTAATAACTGCTTACTGTACCTCTCTCCACTGATCTCCACATTGACCTGCTCAAATGGTTCCAGGACTCTGCACATCTCCTCCACCACCTCCCATTCCTCTTGGGTCAGAGCATCAACAGGTGCATTGACAATGGCCAGGGTAGAGATGATGGCATCCTTTGACTCAAGAAACCGCTTCAACATATAACATGTTGAATTCCACCTTGTAGTGAAGTCTTGTTTAGCCTTGTAGTGTTGCGTAGACTTTAGTTTTTCAGCACCTACTGTGCTCCTGTGGAATTATTCCACAGCTGTTTTCACTTTGTCCACAGTGGGCTTCATCACCTTCAGAGCATCTCTTACAATCAGGTTGATTGTGTGGGCAAGACATGGATGATGGGACCATTTTAAAATGTTCATGGCTTTGGTTATGTTAGCTGCATTGTCGCTAACACAACAGACCCCTTTTTCATCTACTTGCCATTCTCTGGCCACTCTCAACAGTTCTTCTTCCAAGTTCTCTGAGGTGTGTCTGTTGCTGAACTCAAAGCAGTCCAGAAGACAGCTAGACATCGAAAAATCTTCAATGATGTGACATGTAACCGACATGTAAGAAGTGGTTACCCTTGATGTCCAGCAGTCAGTGGTAAGGCAAACTGCAGTAGCTTTTTAAACTCTTTCCCGCACTGAAGCCTGTGTGCTTTCGTACAGTTGTGGAATAAGTGATTTTGAAAGGGTTTTCCCGCTTGAAATTGTGTACATTGGATTTAGACTATTGCTATTATTTCTAAAACCTCCGTCCTCCACGATCAAAAATGGCTGGAAATCGTCTGCAATCATTTTAGCCAATGCAATATCAATTTGGCCTTGTTTTGCAACAGACATAGACTTTGGCATAAACTGGTCCATAGACGACAGCTGTTATTGACAAAAAGACACACACCCCCACCCCTCGTCTTACCAGAGGTAGCATCTCTGTTCTGCCGGTGCATGGAAAATCCTGCCAGCTCTGTATTGTTAATTTCTTCGTTCAGCCACGTCTCTGGGAAACATAAGATGTTGCAGTTTTTAATGTCCCGTTGGTAGGATAATCTTAATATTAGGTCATCAATTTTATTTTCTAATGATTGCACGTTAGCAAGAAGAATGGAAGGCATTGGGAGTTTACTCGCTCGCCTTAGGATACTCAGAAGGATCCACGATTTGTGTCCCCTTTTCCGGCGTCTTTTCTTCACACAAAAGTCATGGACCTGGGCCTGTTCCAGTGAAAGCAGGATATCCTTCTCGTCGGACTTGTTAAAGGAAAAAGTTTCTTCCAGTCCGCGGTGAGTAATCACTGTTCTGATGTCCAGAAGTTATTTTCGGTCATAAGAGACGGTAGCAGCAACATTGTGTACACAATAAGTAAAAAAATAAGTTACACAAAACGCAAAAGAAATAACAAAATTGCACAATTGGTTGGGAGAATGTAAAACGTCAGCCACGTTCTTCGGTGCCATTTTTTTTATTTATGTGTCACCAACAGTATAATCATCAATTGTTGATCCATAACCACATTACATGACATGCTGAATAAACCGAGGTGTCTGTTTAAACTACTAGCACACAACTCAGACTCCGATGCATACCTCACAAGACCAGAGGTCTCTTCACAATCCCCAAGTCAAGAACAGACTATGGGAGGCGCACAGTACTACATAGACTCATAGAGCCTTGGCTATATGGAACTCTATTCCACATCAGGTAACTGATGCAAGCAGTAGAATCAGATAAAAAAAAACTGATAAAAATACACCTTATAGAACAGCGGGGACTGTGAAGAGACACACACACAAGCACAAACACACTTACACATACATATGATAAGACACATACTCTACACACACATAGATTTTGTATTGTAGTAATGTGGTAGTAGAATAGTGGCCTGAGGGAACTCAATGTGTTGTGAAAAGTGTTATTAAATGTAACCTCATGCAATATTTGAAATTGTATATATTGTAACTGCCTTAATGTTGCTGGACCCCAGGAAGAGTAGCTGTTGCCTTGGATGCAGCTAATAGTGATCCTTAATAAATACAAATACAGTATGTCACTGATGGAAAGAGAGGAACACTCATAGAAAGGCATGGACACTGATCCTTGAGTCAATATTTTCACTTGCCACTTATTTTTTTGTCAGCTAACAGTACCAGTTGACCAAAGTGTCACAGAAATGTATTAGAAACTGATGGTATCATATTACCATGTCAAATCAAATAATGATAGTAGACAAGTGTTTTCATGAATCCGTGACAGAAATAAAAAATGTTTAAAAAAATCCCCAGCTTCAGATGCTGATGCAGTTTCTATAATGTAATATGACAGCTCTAGAAGGTGAAGTGAAACGATGTGTGTGCTTTCCAGAGGGAACTTGGGTTAAAGTATTCTGAATAAAAGCTCTCGGACAAGATATCACCATTGAACATTTTTGACTTTTTGAAGAGATCAAGTACCTTTTCTTTGTTTGAATCTCGGTAACTCCAGTAATTCCGTCTCAGACCATCAGCAGGAATACAATATTCTTTCTCAGACATTCAAGAAATGAACATAACTGCCCCTCAGGCCTTTATAGAATAAAAATCTGCAATTTTAATAACTTCCTTGTGGCATTTTCACATTTGGTAAGCCACCATGGCGAATCTCCACAGTTTTGACGTTCCTCAGAGACTTCTCTCCATGCTGACCAAAGCTGCAGGTGTTTTTGTTCTCCTGGCTGTCTTCATTCTGGAGTACATATTGAACTTGAACTTTCCATGCTTCTGCAGGCCTGCATGGGAAAGCCCACTACATATAGGCCCTCATGGCTTACTGTACATACTGTGCCCACCCACTATAATAACTTGTGCTATCATGCTAGTTGATAAGATGTACCAGAAGACGTTTTCCAGCAAGAGATGCAGTGGGTGCTGCACAAATTATAACTTCTGCAATTGTTTCTTTTCACTTACCAAACTCGGGATCACATTTCTGTCTGTAGTATTCTACTGGATAGCTGCTGTTTTCATAGATGGAGAATGGTATGTGTGCTATCAGACCAACAACCATCCAAAACAAGTTGGAATTCCCTGTAAAGAAACGAAAAACCTGACCTATGACGAGAGACTTGTCCTCACTGATTACAAGACTGACTCAGTTGTAAGTATTGGTTTATATTATGTTCAGAATGGAAAAAAATGATCATGCAAAAAAGGCTGTAAATATGTTACTGACAAATGCATCACAAATTAGATGCAATAAATTATATATTGAATACTAATAAATATCCCTGCCATTAATTAGGCATGTGAATGTGTGTTTAGGTTTAAAATTTGATAGTGTAAATATTTAGACTGCCCAGGGATGGATGAAAAGTGTCTATATAACCAACTGTCATTTTAAAATATATGGGATTTGGATCAGATCTTTTCAATAACCACATTTTCATCCACAGTTTATATTGTCATGTTTGCCTTATAAAACAAATATCACGACAGGTGTGATGAAAACATAAAATGTCTGTACAAATGTCATATCAACTATTATAAATTTCACATTGGTTAAAGTTGGAATCCGCGGAACGGCCACTGGTTGCCCTCACCACTGTTTATATTGCCAGGCTGAGGAGCATTGTGCAACAAGGTAAATAAAAAATGCAGTAGACCTAGGCTACATATTGTGCTCTTCTGTCGCACGTGCAATGATGTCGAGGGGGAAACAATTCGTTCCTTGTTTGCAGTAACTTCTTTGTTTTTGTAATATTGCAAATGGACGTGGCTGTTTCACCATTAAGGATTCCAGCTTTAAAGGTAGACTTGGTGAAATGACCACAAGCAGCACCGCAGTATCCGCACATGTACACAGGTTCGCTTCGCGCAGTTTACAGTGTGAAAATAGAAGTCCTTTCTATTTCTGACGCAGATCGCGCTGAAAGTCCTGCCTCTCCCATCTCCTCATTTGTTTATAGAAGCTGGTACCCACGTGCCATCTCCTCATTGGTTATTGGTTAGAAGAAAAAGCCTGGAAGGGAGAGAGATGACTAGAAACTATTTGGTTGACAGTTTTATGTGGGTTAATTGGCGGAGTAGAGGACATTGTGCATTTCAGGTAAAATAACAACACAATGTTTATCTTCCTAGGACAAATAAATAGGATAAATAGCAAGTGCAAGCTAACTAGCTAAATTGGCATAAATGTTTAATGCGTTTCGACCTGTCACCAAATTAATATAATTGGTTCAGAGTTTGTTTTGATATTTTCACCTGCGTGTCGTGATCGCGTTTGGTGTGGTGGGACAAAATACATGTATGGGGCGGCAGGGTAGCCTAGTGGTTAGAGCGTTGGATTAGTAACCGGAAGGTTGCGAGTTCAAACCCCCAGCTGACAAGGTACAAATCTGTCGTTCTGCCCCTGAACAGGCAGTTAACCCACTGTTCCCAGGCCGTCATTGAAAAGAAGAATTTGTTCTTAACTGACTTGCCTGGTAAAATAAAAAAAATAATAAAAAATAAATAAATAAATAAAAAAAAAAATGTATGCACGATGGCGCACAGGCACAGCCGGTTTGGGTTCCGCCTCCACGGCAGGGAACCAAAACAGCGTAGTTGTTGAGGAAATATGCATTAATGTCATATTGCTGAGTCTATCTTTAAGTGATGGATGGTGATGAGCTTGATGCAAATTTCCAATAAATATTTAGTTTTATTTGAAAGCTGGTGACATGATGAATGCTTGGCTCCCAATGATCAAATAAAAATTATATTGCTATTATCCATACCCCTCATCCTATAACCTACCTGTAACGAATACGCTGGGAGTCAGAAATTATGTGCAGAATGTGAATTTAATAATGAACTGATGCAAATGAACATAAACGTAAGAAAAAACAATAACACTTAAGAACTGAGGGCTAAATAAAGGTGGAGTAATTCGGGTAGTGATGAAGTCCAGGTGTACCTAATAATGGTTTATCAGCGAACTGTTGTCTTCTTAAAATGCACCACAACCAGATTGGGCAAGTTTTGTATTAATTGCAATAGTTTGTGTCAAAACCGTTGGTAGAGTTGGATGGAAACGCATTGAACTTCTGATTTTTATTCGGTAGGCCTACATGGAAACCTAAATGGTACATGAGCAGAAATTCCTTCTTTTTTTTCAACTGAAAGACAATGCCCAGAGCTTACCCATGATGTTGCAAAACGATTGACGTCAAGTCATTGTTTAAGTAAAGAATGCAATATTTGGGCTTGAAGTCGGGACTGTTTCCCTTACGATATGACGTGCTAATAGTTTCAGTCTGACTCTTTTCAGGGCTGTGTTTTATTGGAATGTTACCACCCACCAGCATGGCATTGTTTATTGATCAGAAACATCTGCAAAGTTCTTCCTCTTCTTGAGTCACGACTGGTCCAAATAGTTTTTTGCGTTAGCCTAGACTTAGCCGCCTGAGCCATGGATCAAATTAAAATAGGGGGTGCAAACTTGTGCTTTTGCCCCTCCACCTTTTTGAATATATTTTTTAACCAGAACATTAACAATTTTATGCTTTTGGCTCGCCTGTATAAAAAATATAAATGGTACAATTGCTTGATATGATTGCATTTTACAACCCTGCTGCCCCTGTTGCCCTGAGATGAATTGTTTTGACGAAGTCTTGCTTTGATTGGTGCAGCTAAACCACATATGCTTATCCTATATTATAAAATGTGTGGTAGGCTTTAGTAGTCTGATCATCGCGCTCTGATCATCGAATTCCGAAAGGTTCATGCACCTAGACCTATATTTAAATGTGTCTAACATGTCCAGATTCCCTATTCCTGCGCTATATTCAAATACCAGTATGCATTCTACAAACGGTGGAATAGGCTAAATATGCTGGCTACTGCCATCAGCGGTGTTAACTAGCCATCTAACCTCTAGCAATATTCACTTGGAAATATGTGCCAATTGGATGCAAACCTAGTCAAATTTGTCAGTAGCTATCTACTTTTTTTGAAAACATAAAGGAAAACTGCACACTGCTGCTCATGCTCCCAGATTATCTTTATTTACAACACTTTCACCCTTAGGTCTTCATCAGGCATGGACTTGAAACCGTTTTTATAGTTTCAATAATTCTAAATTGTGTTTTTTTTCATCCTAATTTGAATATTGTATGTATATTACTATAAATATTGATCACATTCTGTGTATGATCATATATTTTGATACATTGAATGTTAATATTGTGAAATTATGTTATAGATTTATACCTCCTGTTTCAGGAAGTGATGTCACTGAGTACTGCCCCTATATATAGGACCTTCCACCCCCACCTGGGATATGGATCCCCGATGAAGACCTAGGGGTCGAAACGTTGTGAATAAATATCACTTGGGAGCATGAGCAGCAGTGTGCGGCGTTTCCTTTCTGTTTGCCTACATCTCCAGCACCTGTGGAAAGTACCTGGATGTGCAGATGTTCTTCAGCGTTTGTCTTCTTTCTTTCCCAGGTCATTGGCTTGCCTCTGGTTACCCTGGGCCTTGTTTTCTGGCACATGTGTGAGTGCTGCTTCACCTGTCTCAAAAGAACAAACAACCGCTGCCATCTTGATCAACCATATTATGAAAGGTTGTATGAAGAAATTCTTTCAGAGGAGGTAAACAATCATTTGAAGAATGAACTGCAGGAAATTGCGAAAGAGAGGGCCGGGAGGATCTGTCTTCGGCCCCTTCAGTTCATCAGGAGAGGGGATCCTGGGAATTCATGGCAAGATATTTCAAACTCTGATTTCTTTTTGTCAGACCAATATCAGGAGTCAGTGGGCACAGAAGAGTCATCTCATTCAATAGGTTACTGAAGACTCAGCCCAGTGAGTGTTATGATTTTTAAAAGATATTTAAAAAAAAAAAAATTGGGTTGAAATTAATGTTGAAATGATGTACATTTTTCGGTTCTGAATGAAAATTAAAAATGCAAATTTTCCAGATGTTGAAAATATGTATTTTACATACATGGAATAACATTCATTTTCAGTTCTAAATGAAACTTGAAATTACGTCTTCTACAGACGTTGAAAATACATATTTGTTGTCAAAAAAAATTCTATAGCCAAATTTCAATTGTACATAGTTTTTCCCTTTAAATATTACTGAAGAAAGCCTTATGTCACGCTCAAAAGTTTTATTTTCAATAACATAGTGAATATTGCAGTATAGATTATTTTATTATTCACATTTATCACTCACACTTATGTTAGTCTTTTCGAAAGCTTCAGGACTGAAAGTAATCATATTCAACATTTCCTGACACAACCAACAGAACATACACTACCACAACATTCTCAGTAACAGTTACAAAAACGTTTTATTTGCTATGATTCAGATATGTGGTTGAATGCACTGACTCTGGATAAGAATGTCTGCTGAATTACGTAAAAGTAGAAATGAACACTTGGGATTGCGACCCCATCCTCAGTAGCCTTTTCCAGTGTTTACTTCTTACGTTGTTACAAGTTACATAAACTTTCCTTCTTAATTCACTCAGTAACGTTATGGGAAAAGGGTTATAGACATCTGTTTCACAGGTTTGGACAGCACAGACCAGTATAGCACAATATAGTACATTATACTGTGCTCTACTTTACCATACTGTAGTGTACTGAGCTGTACTCTACTCAACTATACTCTACTTTACTTTAATGTACTGCACTGTCCAAACTTGTGAAACATATGTCTATGATAATGTTATGTACTGTGCTCTGCTCTGCTGTACTGTGCTGTCCAAACCTGTGAAATGGAGGTCTATGAATGCTTCAGATCTGGTGCAAATCAGAACCAATCATAGACATCTATGTTTGGGACAAATCAAGGCCAGTCACTGGACCAAATATGAACCAATCATAGACCTCTGTTTTGGCTAAATAAAAGCCAGTCTGGACCAGACCAAATCTGAACCGAAAAGGGGCCAAATTAAGGCCGGTCCTGACCGGACCAAAAATATGACGTCTGTGAACGTTGGCCAAATCAAGGCCAGGGTGGAACGACCAAATTCCAACTACTTTTCAACGTCCATGGCATCGGTTGGTGCTCAGTGGGAGAAGAGTGTAAGGGTTTTATTCAAAAAGATACTTAGTCAGGTTCTTCTTGATTAGCATTTCTTGTGTGCTGCAATAACCATTCTGATTCAAGCTTAATAAACTATGTTTATACAGCATTAAAGAGAAACTTTAATCAATACATAATTGTAGAGTAAATACTGCCACTTGGAGGAGATAAATAGCTAATGTGTTAAAACAGGTCATGTAGGAACAGAAGTGCCAAGTTCAAGTGTTGCTGTCCGTCTTTATTCATGTGACACACTAACAGTGTTATATATTATTAGAAAGGCTCTCAAGGTGTTTGGGGAAATTGTTATATGACCAATACTGTAGCATGCTACTCTGCTTATTCACCACTGGTGATTATTTCAAAGATCTCAATGACATTACATTTAGACAACACTGTCACTGATGTAAAACCTACTGGCTAGAAAAAGTATGTGAACCCGTTGGAATTACCTGGATTTCTGCATAACTTGGTCCTAAAATTTGATCTGATCTTTTTCTAAGTCACAACAATAGAAAAACAGTGTGCTTGAACTAATAAGCCACTGCTGTCCAAAAAAAAACGTTGCTGCACATCTGAAGTTCACAAAAGAGCACCTGGATGTTCCATAGTGCAACTGGCAAAATATTCTGTGGGCAGATGAAACTTAAGTTGAGTTGTTTTTAAGGAACACACAACACTATGTAAAGTATGGTGGAGGGAGCATCATGGTCTGGGGCTGCTTTGCTGCCTCAGGGCCTGCACAGCTTGCTATCATCAACGGAAACTTGGGAATACATTTTTATCAAGACATTTTGTAGGAGAATGTAAGGTGGTCTGTCTGCCAATTGAAACTCAACAGAAGTTGGGTGATGCAACAGGACAACAACCCAAAACACAGAAGTAAATCAACAACAGAATGGCTTCAACAGAAGAAAATACACCTCCTGGAGTGGCCCAGTCAGTCCTGACCTCAACCTGATCGAGATGCTGTGGTATGACCTCGAGTGGTTCACAGACATCCCAAGAATATTGCTGAACTGAAACCGTATTCTATTTGGTTGAAGTTATTGCTGTCAAAGGAGGGTCAACCAGTTATTAAATCCAAGGGTTCACATGCTTTTCCTACCCTGCACTATGAATGTTTACATGGCGTCTTTATGAAACATGACACATGAAAACGTATCATTGTTTGTGTGTTATCAGTTAATTAAGAACTGTGTTTGTCTATTGTTGTGATTTCGATGAAGATCAGAAATTTGATGACCAATTTATGCAGAAATCCAGGTAATTCCAAAGGGTTCACATTCTTCTTCTTGCCACTGTATGTACTTTGGAAATTACTTTGTATCGTCATAATCCTACCATTTTATTACCAAATGTTTTGATAAACCATAATGTGTTTTTGTATTGATTTTAAGGTTGCTTAGTCAAAAATAAAATTGCAATAAGGTTTTTGTGAAGTTTTTCATTATATCACTGAGACAAAGGGACAGGGGTTGGTTACAAAAGTAGGTTACTTTCTAAATGTATTCTATTACTAGTTACCTGTCCAAAATATTAATCAGTAACAACTTTTGGATTACCCAAACTCAGTAATGTAATCTGCCCTTAAGAGGCATTAGAAGAAGACACAAATGTATGTTACCAATTGAATGACATCTATTGCAGGGTAAATCAATGTTAAAACTTGTCCGGGTTAGGGAGGGTTTGGCCTGCAGGGATATCCTTGTCTCATCGTGCACTAGTGACTCCTGTGGTGGGCCGGGCGCAGTGCTCGCTGACCAGGTTGCTAGGTGTACAGTGTTTCCTCCAACACATTGGTGTGGCTGGCTTCTGGGTCAAAAAGCAGTGCGGCTTGGTTGTGTTTCGGAGGACGCATGGCTTTCGACCTTCGCCTCTCCCGAGTCCGTACGGTTGCAGACAGAGACAAGACAGTAACTACCAAATGGTTTTGTGGTTATGCTCAGGTCTTATTAGTCAGCTCTGTTGTTTATGATTTCGTTGTCATGGAGGACTGATTGGGCCCCATGGGCCTCATTAATTCTAATTGAAAAATAAATGCTGTGCTCATGCTTTTAGAGCTACTGAAAGTGCTATTTACATGTGAAATCTAAATGCCTTTTGCTATAGAAAAATCTATTTGCTGTCTGTTGGTGACACATTGGTGACACATTGATATCTTGAAAATATGCTGCTGTTTAAAGTGTAAATCCACAGATGAAACAATAACAAAATCTTCGCCCCGCCTCTGTTTTGGTATAAAGCTGAGGGATGGGCCTGAATAAATGTAACCAGATTAATAGAAAGAGCTATGGATGCAAGGACTGACCATCCATGATATAAAAAGTATTGTTTTAACCATGTTATGAGGCTATACAGTGTTTGTTTACATTTACAACATTACAAACATTGGAGAAAAACAAGCTTATATTTTGGGTTCTCAAGGAGTGTGACAGTTGAACTAAGCTCATGAGACATTTATAAGTTATATTCTTCAATTGATGTATGTATGTATGTATATATGTATATATGCATGCAAAAAAGATTTAAACTCCGTTTTTCACAATTCTTAGGTCAGTTAGAATCACCACTATATTTTAAGAATGTGAAATATCAGAATAAAAGTAGAGAGAGTGATTTATTTCAGCTTTAATTTCTTTCATCACATTCCCAGTGGGTCAGAAGGTTACATACACTCAATTAGTATTTGGTAGCATTGCCTTCAAATTGTTTAACTTGGGTCAAACGTTTCGGGTAGCCTTCCAAAAGCTTCCAACCATAAGTTGGGTGAATTTTGGCCCATCCGTCCTGACAGAGCTGGTGTAACTGAGTCAGGTTTGTAGGCCTCCTTGCCTGCACACACTTTTTCAGTTCTGTCCACAGATTTTTGATGGGATTGAGGTCAGGGCTTTGTGATGGCCACTCCAATACCTTGACTTTGTTGTCCTTAAGCCATTTTGCCACAACTTTGGAAGTATGCTTGGGGTCATTATCCATTTGGAAGACCCATTTGCGACTAAGCTTTAACTTGAGATGTTGCTTCAATACATCAACCTAATTTATCTTCCTCATGATGCCATCTATTTTGTGAAGTGCACCAGTCCCTCCTGCAGCAAAGCACCCCCACAACATGATGCTGCCACCCCGTGCTTCACGGTTGGGATGGTGTTCTTCGGCTTGCAAGCCACCATAACAGATTACAGTTACTGTTCTTTTGTAAAGGATGATGTCTAATCAGTTACTCCCGACCCCTGGTCTTTACATCAGGGTTATAGGTAAGTCTTTACATCAGGGTTATAGGTCCAACTGCTCTTTTTAGTGCACATACATCATGTGTCATTTACAGTGCCTTGCGAAAGTATTCGGCCCCCTTGAACTTTGCGACCTTTTGCCACATTTCAGGCTTCAAACATAAAGATAGAAAACTGTACTTTTTTGTGAAGAATCAACAACAAGTGGGACACAATCATGAAGTGGAACGACATTTATTGGATATTTCAAACTTTTTTAACAAATCAAAAACTGAAAAATTGGGCGTGCAAAATTATTCAGCCCCCTTAAGTTAATACTTTGTAGCGCCACCTTTTGCTGCGATTACAGCTGTAAGTCGCTTGGGGTATGTCTCTATCAGTTTTGCACATTGAGAGACTGACATTTTTTCCCATTCCTCCTTGCAAAACAGCTCGAGCTCAGTGAGGTTGGATGGAGAGCATTTGTGAACAGCAGTTTTCAGTTCTTTCCACAGATTCTCGATTGGATTCAGGTCTGGACTTTGACTTGACCATTCTAACACCTGGATATGTTTATTTTTGAACCATTCCATTGTAGATTTTGCTTTCTGTTTTGGATCATTGTCTTGTTGGAAGACAAATCTCCGTCCCAGTCTGAGGTCTTTTGCAGACTCCATCAGGTTTTCTTCCAGAATGGTCCTGTATTTGGCTCCGTCCATCTTCCCATCAATTTTAACCATCTTCCCTGTCCCTGCTGAAGAAAAGCAGGCCCAAACCATGATGCTGCCACCACCATGTTTGACAGTGGGGATGGTGTGTTCAGGGTGATGAGCTGTGTTGCTTTTACGCCGAACATAACGTCATTCATTGTTGACAAAAAGTTCAATTTTGGTTTCATCTGACCAGAGCACCTTCTTCCACATGTTTGGTGTGTCTCCCAGGTGGCTTGTGGCAAACTTTAAACAACACTTTTTATGGATATCTTTAAGAAATGGCTTTCTTCTTGCCACTCTTCCATAAAGGCCAGATTTGTGCAATATACGACTGATTGTTGTCCTATGGACAGAGTCTCCCACCTCAGCTGTAGATCTCTGCAGTTCATCCAGAGTGATCATGGGCCTCTTGGCTGCATCTCTGATCAGTCTTCTCCTTGTATGAGCTGAAAGTTTAGAGGGACGGCCAGGTCTTGGTAGATTTGCAGTGGTCTGATACTCCTTCCATTTCAATATTATCGCTTGCACAGTGCTCCTTGGGATGTTTAAAGCTTGGGAAATCTTTTTGTATCCAAATCCGGCTTTAATCTTCTTCACAGCAGTATCTCGGACCTGCCTGGTGTGTTCCTTGTTCTTCATGATGCTCTCTGCGCTTTTAACGGACCTCTGAGACTATCACAGTGCAGGTGCATTTATACGGAGACTTGATTACACACAGGTGGATTGTATTTATCATCATTAGTCATTTAGGTCAACATTGGATCATTCAGAGATCCTCACTGAACTTCTGGAGAGAGTTTGCTGCACTGAAAGTAAAGGGGCTGAATAATTTTGCACGCCCAATTTTTCAGTTTTTGATTTGTTAAAAAAAGTTTGAAATATCCAATAAATGTCGTTCCACTTCATGATTGTGTCCCACTTGTTGTTGATTCTTCACAAAAAAATACAGTTGTATATCTTTATGTTTGAAGCCTGAAATGTGGCAAAAGGTCGCAAAGTTCAAGTTCAGTACTTTCGCAAGGCACTGTAGATGATTCTATTTCTCTGGTCCACCACATATAGATGGTTCTATTTCTCTGGTCCACCACATATAGATGGTTCTATTTCTCTGGTCCACCACATATAGATGGTTCTCTCTCTCTGGTCCACCACATATAGATGGTTCTATTTCTCTGGTCCACCACATATAGATGGCTCTAGGTCTCTCTGGTTCACAGTCTAAATTAGAACTTGAGAAAGTTAATATGGTTCATGTGCCTGTTTTTCTTGGGATAAGGGTTGGGTACCCCCCCAACAGGACACATTCTTATTGGACAAGCACACCTGATTCAACTTGTCAACTAATCATCAAGTCCTCAAATTATATATATTTTTTACTTTAACCTTTATTTGACAAGGCAAGTCAGTTTTAAGAACAAATTCTTGTTGCTTCGTTTTCTTTGTTGCATTTCTGTGTGTGTGTGTTTGTGTGTGTGTGTGTGTACTTTACTAAATGTGTTTACTGTGTGTGTTCTCCCAGGGGTGAGCGCTGGGAGGCGGTGAGGAGGGCGGTGGACTGGGTGTGTTGGGCAGACAGGGAGTACCCGTGTCTGTGCAGCAGGCTGGAGTTTGGATGGGCCTGGGATTCGTCCACACGCCAGCTTCTGGGCATCGACCCCCCCCCCCCCCCCCCCCCCCACACCCCCTCTCTCCCTCATCCTCATGGGGACCACAGGGGGGGTGAGGGCCAAATGACACCCTCAATGTCAGAAAGGTGTATGACCACCAGTATATGCAACTGCAGGTATTGCTTTTACTCTTTTGCTTGTTAAGCACTTTAGGTACTATTCTGTACTGGTAACCTTTTTGCTACATCATTTGTATTCAAATAAGTTTTGTAATTCAAAATATGTGCTTTTCATAGGTTGATTTATGTTTGCCTGAAAAGAAAAGAACAATATGAATGCTCATTTTCTAAAAATGTATTGATACTCCTCAATTTATGATCTTTTTGGGATGTTCTTTGGACAGGAGGTGTGTGTGTATACTGGGTAAGTGTGCCTTCAATTATACTGAAATGGCCTTGCTCATAGAGCTAGTTGAGGACTTAACATGGATATAACTTGTATTAGCATGGACATTTCAATTGAGGGCTTCCACCATTAGTCTACTGGTTGGGGATTCCTGTGGGTGGGAGCGATCAGCTAATGATCAGAGCATTTTCGTCTTCAAATAGCAACCTATGGTTTGTAAATGGTTTGAAAGCTATATCACTGCCATCTAGTGGCCATAGATGTCATAGAAGCCATAATGGCACAAATATTCTTTCCTTCTCTAAGGCCTTACTAAAATGTAATTTCTGTCTATTATGATTCTTTACCTCCCTTTGTAATATAATGAAAGACTTCACAAAAACCTTATTGCAATTGTATTTTTGGCTAAGCAGTATTAAAGCAATACAAAAACAATACATTATGGTTTGTCAAAGCATGTGAATGTAATTACTGGATAAAAGTGTAGGGTTATCAAATCAAAATCAAAAATCAAATCAAATTTATTTGTCACATACACATGGTTAGCAGATGTTAGTGCGAGTGTAGCGAAATGCTTGTGCTTCTAGTTCCGACAATGCAGTAATAACAAGTAATCTAACTAACAATTCCAAAACTACTGTCTTGTACACAGTGTAAGGGGAGTTATGAAGTAATTACAAAGTAATTTCAAAAGTACATAGCAAGTAAGTTTCACATCATTGTTGTCTAAATGTAATGTCACTGAGATCTTTGAAATGATCATCAGTGAATAAGCAGAACAGCAGAATAAGCAGTGCAACATGCTATTGGTCATGCAGGTTGAAAGAACAAATTCCCCACACAAAATATACCTGGTCAAATAGGTCTCTTTCAGAATGATCCATAAGTATTACCCTGCGAATCATTACTGAAAGAAACGTAAAAAGAACAGTACATTAAGACCATTCTACATTCTTCTAATAAGAAGCTGTTAAAACAATCAATACAATCAATCAAGGTCTTTGTATAATCTGTCATTTGTTGATATGTTATCATTGTCTGTTTATCGTTCTTGTATGGTGTTTCTGCTATAAATAACAAATATATCCCTGTACCTTTTGCAGAATATCAGTCTGTCCATGATGTTTTTCCTGGAGAGAAGTGGCTTCTTTGCTGCCCTTCATGACACCAGGCCATCCTCCAAAAGTCTTTACCTCACTGTGCGTGCAGATGCACTCACACCTGCCTGCTGCCATTCCCAAGCAAGCTCTGTACTGGTGGTACCCCGATCCCGCAGCTGAATCAACTTTAGGAGACGGTCCTGGCGCTTGCTGGACTTTCTTGGGCGCCCTGAAGCCTTCTTCACAACAATTGAACTGCTCTCCTTGAAGTTCTTGATGATCTGATAAATGGTTGATGTAGGTGCAAACTTACTGGCAGCAATATCCTTGCCTGTGAAGCCCTTTTTGTGCAAAGCAATGAGGACGGTACGTGTTTCCTTGTAGATAACCATGGATGACAGAGGAAGATCAATGATTTCAAGCACCACCTTCCTTTTGAAGCTTCCAGTCTGTTATTCAAACTCAATCAGCATGACAGAATGATCTCCAGCCTTGTCCTCGTCAACACTCACACCTGTGTTAACAAGATAATCACTGACATGATGTCAGCTGGTCCTTTTGTGGCATGATGTGTGGATGTGTGCCTTGCAAAGAGGGACTTTGCAATTAATTGCAATTCATCTGATCACTCTTCATAACATTCTGGAGTATATGCAAATTGCCATCATACAAACTGAGGCAGCAGACTTTGTGAAAATTAATATTTGTGTCATTCTCAAAACTTTTGGCCATGACTGTAGATACTCCATAAAACAAAATCTGCTGTTTCCAGCCACAATAGTCATTTACAATATTAACAATGTCTCCACTGTAATTTCTGATCAATTTGATGATATTTTAAATGGACAAAAACTTTTGCTTTTCTTTCAAAAACAAGGACATTTCTAAGTGACACCAAACTTTTGAACGGTAGTGTATATATATATATATATGAGAGATTGATTCCATATGTGTTATTTCATAGTGTTGATGTCTTCGCTATTATTCTACAATGTATAAAATAGTACAAAAAAAAAAAAACCTTATAGAATAATAGCGAAGACATCAAAACTATGAAATAACACATATGGAATCATGTAGTAACCAAAAAGTGTTAAACAAATCCAAATATATTTTATATTTGAGATTCTTCAAATAACCACCATTTGCTTTTTTACATTTACTGCCTTTAAAAAAAACAGCTGATATGGCTGGCTTGTTCTAACAAATATGGTTTCTACTGACAATTGAGATGTACAAACTATAACATAAGGGAATGACAAGCGGATAAGAGGCAATCCATACATTTCGATTAAGACATTAATGAGCAAGCTACGACGGACGTCAATATAACTATTTGTTCATCACTTTTGACAGAATACAGAACATGGGATGTTCTTACAGTATTCTCCCTGTACACCAAGTCAGAACCATTTGATAAATAATGGGGGAATATCAGCAGAGAGTGAAAGCTATTACAATATTTGATGATACCATTTCTCTAAAACAGGCTACAGGCTATATGTGCACCATCAAGCCAGAACTGTTGGCTAAATTACGAGGAGAAAAGGGACCAAATTATTAGGGTGAGGCACATGGGCTACTAACAGCTTACTACACAACATCTTAGTATTACTTTCTTAGATACACTATACATATCTCCCTGGCATATTACATAATTTATGCAGCAGCATACAATACATTTTTGGACTCACATTGTTATGCTGTGCTCACCTCCTTCCAAACCACTCATTGTTGAATTTGCGATTTCCAACTTGTTGTGTAATGTTTATGTCCAATGGCCGATGAGCATCGATACGTTTTATCTATCATTTCTCTTCAATATTTCTCTTCATATGACAAGAATTACAAAGGATTTGCCAGTATATTGTCGACTTGATTCATGATGATGACTGCTAGCTAAGATTTTTTAAGTATGTTGACATGATCAGTCCAATCAAAGCTACTGTACATATAATGTGATTTGACGTGGCCAACGACCTTGAGCCTTCTTGGATGGGCACTTCTAATATAACTCTATTTCAGCACCCAAAGGGCTAGAATTTGAGGTCTCCCCTTAGACTTCGAGGTGACGTAGTTTCCCCATGAGTGACAGAACACTGAGCCAATCACAGTGCAACGCTCCGTATCTTCTGTTGGCTTGCCCCACCAGAAAGCAGTGAGCAGGGTGGAAACACCTGCATTTTGGAGTTGCCTCACTCAAGGAAACAAAAAAGAGATCATGTTTGTATGCGGCTTTATTAACTCATTAAAAAAATGTTTTGACATAGTTTGCAAACTGATATGTGACACGTAATGCCAAAATAAAACAGGCAAGCCCCCCCCCAAAAAAAGTGTATTATTTTTTGTCTTAAAATGTGGGGCTCAAAACAGGTTGGGCTCTGCCCCACCTGCCCTGAATGGTGTGTCTCCACTGTCCGTACCAACATTTCCTGTCTTAATTCATTAGTTATTTATCTCCTCTAGGTGGCAGTATTTACTCTTACAATTATGTATTGATTAAAGTTGATCTCATTCATGCTATATAAACATAACTTGTTTCGTTTTAATCAGAATAGTTATTGCACCACAACAAAAGGCTTATCCAAAAGAACCGTACTAGGTAGCTTGTTGAATAAAATCCTTTCACTCTTCTCCCACTGAGCACCGGACGCCCATAGACATTGAAAAGTCGTCTAAATTTGGTTAGTCCACCCTGGCCTTGATTTTTTCGTAAAAATATTTGCTCAATAATATTTCTCAGATACCGGAACTTGTGAATTCAAATAGACATGATTACGATGTAACAAGCCGGGCTGGTCCATGGATCAACTGCCTTTCCAGCCTCGGCACACGCTTTTTATACAGTTTTCATCCTTACGTCACACACTGTCACTCCTCTTTAAGTTAATGATTCATCTCCTTGGGCATTCAGCCACCATTATCTTTTTGCCTTGCACTCATTTCAGCTTGGTTTCTATTTTCTTGTTTGGCACAGAACTTAGGGTCTACAGACCATAGATTCTATTGGTGGCGTATCCATAGCAAAGATACAAAAAGAAACAGACACACACACTCCTAATGTAGGTGCATGTCTAATGGCCCTTTCAGTAATACAAACCTATGCTCCTAATGCACATCTAATGAACCTCGTGGGACTAGGTAATGGCTCCCCTTATCCTAATGGCCTATTGATTATTGGTTTCCCTTAGCCTAATGACCCAGACACATATGCCATCCCTTAACCTAATGACCTATTGATTATTGGTTTCCCTTAGCCTAATGACCCAGACACATATGCCATCCCTTAACCTAATGACCTATTGATTATTGGATTCAGGATCCATGTCTAATGACCCAGACACATGTGCCATTCCTTAACCTAATGGCCTATTGATTAATGGATTCAGGGTCCATGTCTAATGACCCAGACACATATGCCATTCCTTAACCTAATGACCTATTGATTAGTGGATTCAGGGTCCATGTCTAATGACCCAGACACATATGCCATTCCTTAACCTAATGACCTATTGATTAGTGGATTCAGGGTCCATGTTTGATGGCCCAGACACATATGCCGTTCCTTAACCTAATGACCTATTGATTAGTGGATTCAGGGTCTATGTTTGATGGCCCAGACACATATGGCTTGTAATGATTCTGCTTACTACTCTAAGCTGTATAATGTGCACATATGTACTGGAAAATGTCCAATATATTCCTCCTCTGGGGCTTACTAAGTCTTAAAGTTTGTTCCAGTAGAAGTGAGAAGGGAAGCAACTTCTCTGTTGCTAAGGAGACAATCTGCCTCCCTTTCACCTTATTAACCTTTGCTTTACTTTCTCTTCCATACTGGGGAGTCAGGACCAAACATCTCCTTTCACATATAGCTAGAAAGAAGTAAAAGATCCCTCATCAAGTCAATTGTCCTTTAACATAATGTAAAAGCATGCACACGCATTTCTTTGCCTTGCCTGAGGTTCTCATTTCTGTAGAATACAAGAAAAATAATAAAAACATGAAAGACAATAAACTGGAACCTTATAAATCCTTATAACATCATTCTCAATATGACACCTAAACACATGGCCCTCCCTCACAGACGCCTCTCTAACAACTGTTTGGTCATAAGTGAAAAACCTGTTAGATGATTAAGGGCAGGGTCCGTAAACACTTGTAACTGGAAAACCCTATGTAACATAAAAATGTCTAGGCGAACAAAATATTAAGCAGGTCTCTCATTTTATCCTTTAGCAACTGTTATATTGAGTACATGGTTATACACTTTTAGTATTGATTCCGTTGTAGCTTTCTTACATGGCACATATTGCACTTTTACTGTCTTCTCCAAAACTGTGTTTTTAAATTATTTAAACCAAATTGAACATGTTTCATTATTTAAATGACTAAATTGATTTTATTTATGTATTATATTCAGTTAAATTAAGTGTTCATTGTTCATTCAGTATTGTTGTAATTGTCATTAATATACAATGCTCAAAAAAATAAAGGGAACACTAAAATTACACATCCTAGATCTGAATGAATGAAATATTATTAAATACTTTTTTCTTTACATACAGTGCCTTGCGAAAGTATTCAGCCCCCTTGAACTTTGTGACCTTTTGCCACATTTCAGGCTTCAAACATAAAGATATAAAACTGTATTTTTTTGTGAAGAATCAACAACAAGTGGGACACAATCATGAAGTGGAACGACATTTATTGGATATTTCAAACTTTTTAAACAAATCAAAAACTGAAAAATTGGGCGTGCAAAATTATTCAGCCCCCTTAAGTTAATACTTTGTAGCGCCACCTTTTGCTGCGATTACAGCTGTAAGTCGCTTGGGGTATGTCTCTATCAGTTTTGCACATCGAGAGACTGACATTTTTTTCCATTCCTCCTTGCAAAACAGCTCGAGCTCAGTGAGGTTGGATGGAGAGCATTTGTGAACAGCAGTTTTCAGTTCTTTCCACAGATTCTCGATTGGATTCAGGTCTGGACTTTGACTTGGCCATTCTAACACCTGGATATGTTTATTTTTGAACCATTCCATTGTAGATTTTGCTTTCTGTTTTGGATCATTGTCTTGTTGGAAGACAAATCTCCGTCCCAGTCTCAGGTCTTTTGCAGACTCCATCAGGTTCTTCCAGAATGGTCCTGTATTTGGCTCCATCCATCTTCCCATCAATTTTAACCATCTTCCTTGTCCCTGCTGAAGAAAAGCAGGCCCAAACCATGATGCTGCCACCACCATGTTTGACAGTGGGGATGGTGTGTTCAGCTGTGTTGCTTTTACGCCAAACATAACGTTTTGCATTGTTGCCAAAAAGTTCAATTTTGGTTTCATCTGACCAGAGCACCTTCTTCCACATGTTTGGTGTGTCTCCCAGGTGGCTTGTGGCAAACTTTAAACGACACTTTTTATGGATATCTTTAAGAAATGGCTTTCTTCTTGCCACTCTTCCATAACGTCCAGATTTGTGCAATATACGACTGATTGTTGTCCTATGGACAGAGTCTCCCACATCAGCTGTAGATCTCTGTAGTTCATCCAGAGTGATCATGGGCCTCTTGGCTGCATCTCTGATCAGTCTTCTCCTTGTATGAGCTGAAAGTTTAGAGGGACGGCCAGGTCTTGGTAGATTTGCAGTGGTCTGATACTCCTTCCATTTCAATATTATCGCTTGCACAGTGCTCCTTGGGATGTTTAAAGCTTGGGAAATCTTTTTGTATCCAAATCTGGCTTTAAACTTCTTCACAACAGTATCTCGGACCTGCCTGGTGTGTTCCTTGTTCTTCATGATGCTCTCTGCGCTTTTAACAGACCTCTGAGACTATCGCAGTGCAGGTGCATTTATACGGAGACTTGATTACACACAGGTGGATTGTATTTATCATCATTAGTCATTTAGGCCAACATTGGATCATTCAGAGATCCTCACTGAACTTCTGGAGAGTTTGTTGCACTGAAAGTAAAGGGGCTGCTATGCTAAAAGTGCTGTTACTTCTAAACGGTTTACCTGATATGGATGAAAATACCCTCAAATTAACGCAAACAGTATGCAGTTTAACCTCATAGTCATGTTATCATTTCAAATCCAAAGTGCTGGAGTACAGAGCCCCCAAAAACCTCGTGTCACAGTCCAAATACTTGTGGACCTCACTGTATAAAATAATCAGATTGAAACAAAACTTCCAAAAGGTGGCTAGACTGTAGAAAAGCAAGTGATATATTGTGAAACTAATAATGATGAGACTGTGTGAAGTCTATACCATAACAGTGATTTCTGTCTCAAACATTCAGAATAACCTAGGTCACACTACATTACGTTGCACTGATAGGTCAACAAGAATTGCTCTACTGAATTGCTCTGTACATAAACCCATATCTCATAGAAAAAGTGTGATTTAGTCCTATTCTGTAACTTAGATTTTTGGTTGATATGGAGACGTGAATCCAACATATCAATTATTCATTTATAGAGAAACTGTAATTAAAGCCAGACAAGTCAGTGGCACAGATGGAACTATCCAAGTAGAAGATATTTGGTTGCATTGTTAACAAAACACATTTCCAAATCACTTTTGTGATTAGCCTGTTAACCTGATTAGCCTGTAAATAGCCTGTTAACCTGATTAGCCTGTAATTAGCCTGCCGACAAGTTAACAGATTGTTGGATTTACGTCTCCAACTCAACCAAAAATAAAAGTTGAAGAACATTAAGCCAGTGGCTCAGAAGAAACTATCCAAGCAGTAGATGCATCTCCTTTAAAGATTTGTATTTGGTTGCGTTCTCAACCAAACACAATTCAGTAATACATTAAATGGCCTAAAGAGTAACACACCGATGGCAACCTTGGTTACGGTAACTAATGTTCTCTAATGTGATCATAGAAAGCATGCATGTTCAAGATAGCAAGCAACGGTCATGTGTCTCTGGAGATGTTCAAAATTGTTATAATAAAGAATCTCAAACAGCATTGATCACTTGCACTATGCATAGGGTATGTACTTTTAATGTTCTCAACTGCAGTTAGTTGGGATTGGCCATTTGTTGTGTGATGTAATATTTCACTATAAAAACAGAGAAAAGTTAATCAAGCATTCAAAAAGAAAGTAAAACTGAGTGTTGCTCTGTAAAAACAAAAAAACATTGAAATGAATCTGGATGGGATGCACACTAACAAACATACTTCAGGTGAGAATAATGAATACTACTGGCAACAAGTATGTGAAACCTGTGGGCTGTATCAAAATGTCTTAGGGCAGTTTCCATAAGGGGAAATATGACCTCAGTAACCCCACCTTTTTAAGATAGTTATAAAAAGACAACCAGCACATGATACAATCACAGAGCACCACTCCATACATCATTTTGACCAAGGGGAGGTGTTCTTATTTGAGCTGATATGCCAGCACATGCCAATCACCCAGCCCTAAACTCTGAATTCTTGATGAAGTTGTTTGCTACAGGCTACAGTGCTTTTGCCATTGTTGCCTTTTTCATAATTTTCCAGTACATTTTCAAACTGGACTTCACCTGTCCTTGTCAGCCGTATTATAAGAAAATAGCTTGCTTAGTTTATATGGCGTGGCCTTGCCTTATACTGTGTTTTGTCCTGATGATGATGGACCCACAGTTCATGAAAATCTGTAGGGGGGGAATGCAGTTCTGTTCATTGTTGCATGTTTTTCTTGAGGTCATTTTCAGCTGGACTTTTATGGGTAATAACAGCGCTCATTGATGGAGACTGGTTTGTGTGTCTCCGATCCACAAACCCCAAAGAGCAACTATCATGCAAAGATCAAAAAGACTAGACCAAATCAAATGTATTTATATAGCTCTTCGTACATCAGCTGATATCTCAAAGTGCTGTACAGAAACCCAGCCTAAAACCCCAAACAGCAAGCAATGCAGGTGTAGAAGCACGGTGGCTAGGAAAAACTCCCTAGAAAGGCCAAAACCTAGGAAGAAACCTAGAGAGGAACCAGGCTATGTGGGGTGGCCAGTCCTCTTCTGGCTGTGCCGGGTGGAGATCATTACAGAACATGGCCAAGATGTTCAAATGTTCATAAATGACCAGCATGGTCCAATAATAATAAGGCAGAACAGTTGAAACTGGAGCAGCAGCACGGCCAGATGGACTGGGGACAGCAAGGAGTCGTCATGTTAGGTAGTCCTGAGGCATGGTCCTAGGGCTCAGGTCCTCCGAAAGAGAGAGAGAAAGAGAGAATTAGAGAGAGCTCACTTAAATTCACACAGGACACCGAATAGGACAGGAGAAGTACTCCAGATATAACAAACTGACCCTAGCCCCCCGACACAAACTACTGCAGCATAAATACTGGAGGCTGAGACAGGAGGGGTCAGGAGACACTGTGGCCCCATCCGAGGACAAAAGAAGCAGCAACATTCTGTCTCCAAGTAATGTGTTCTCGGGTATATAACCTATTTAATTAATGTACTTATTATGGGAAATAATTTTCTAATCACAAATATCCTCATTACTTTCAGACATTAGGATTGACTTTGACAGTTATCTTGGCTCTGTGGGTTTGAATCAGAACACTCACAGTCTAATGTCGCCCACACACAGAGTGGACGACCTCAGAGTGGAGAAAGCATTAATGGAGGACCTCAGATTGGAGGCTTGGAGCATCAAGATCAACATGGATGTTCAGATTGGAGGCTTGGAGCATCAAGATCAACATGGATGTTCAGATTTTAGGCTTGGAGCATCAAGATCAACATGGATGTTCAGATTGGAGGCTTGGAGCATCAAGATCAACATGGATGTTCAGATTGGAGGCTTGGAGCATCAAGATCAACATGTATGTTCAGATTGGAGGCTTGGAGCATCAAGATCAACATGGATGTTCAGATTGTAGGCTTGGAGCATCAAGATCAACATGGATGTTCAGATTGGAGGCTTGGAGCATCAAGATCAACATGGATGTTCAGATTGGAGGCTTGGAGCATCAAGATCAACATGGATGTTCAGATGAATCAACATTCGACTGATCCGGAGAACTATTATGACGGGACAGAACCTCCGGAAGACTCCTCTACTGAAAGGTCAGAAGAGGAATGTTCTCATTACAAGGATAAATTAAAGTCAATTACATTATTAGCATATCAAGTTTCCTTACAAAATATTTTTGCCAGTGGAAGAGATTGTTTGTGAATAACCACTGATTTTGCAAAGTGGTTGAGCATTAACAATATCTGTCAGCAACCTCCATAGAAAAAGGCAACTCCTAAAATTTTAAGCATAAGAATCTACACAGCTTAACATCAGCAAATTGATTAATATTGCATGTAGCCTAATGCTACTGAACATTTTAGTTTGAGCAATGTGTATATTTATAGTGGTGTTAACATTACTCCATAACCCCTCCCCTGTATGTACTTGCCTGAGTTTTATTCTAAACCATGTGACTGGTGGTTTAGGGACTTTCTCTCAGTGGGACAATCATTCCATCATCTCACATTTGAAAAACTCTGAACTGGGTATGGTTTTAACCAGAATACTTTCACAAACAACATAACACCCACTTTTGTAATACATCTGGCAGTACATTGTATGATTACTGATTGTAGTCTTTATTACTCATAACAATACTGGGTTCTCAACGGTCAGATGGATCATTATCTGCTATTTGCCACTTTAAATGATTCTCTTAATAACCACTTATGAAGACCCGGGTCATTTAGGATGCTTTCTGTTAAAACAGAAACTCTTTGTTTATGTAGATTTCATTATTAATCCAAAATCTAAACATATTTTCACCCACTGCAGTGATTGTTCTTACGGAATTCATGCAACTTTTCATTCTCAGAATAAGCGGGTTGATCAACTGTAATAAATAATATTTTATTAAAAAACATCCAACAGCCTTGAGGAAGACCTAATAATCAAACGCAGCATAAGAGGTAAAAGTATTTAGGATTAGAAATAACATGACCCAGCAGAGATAAATCAGTCTTATAAATTACACTTAAAATGTATTCAATGAAAAGACCATGTGACCTGACCAGGAGAAACACGGTCGTTGTCGTAACACATGGAATAGTGTGAAACAGAGTGCTGGATATGGGAAATACAACAGTACACAGCTAGTAGGCCTGAGGCTCTGCAACCTGCCAGAAGACCATGTGGAGAAAAGTAGCAGCAAAGCATTCAAGCGCATAACAGCAAAGTAGTGCCAACCACATTAGCCACACTATGTGCCAATATGTACTGTTGTGCACAGTAACCAACAAGAGCAAAGGGGGTTATCAACCAGATTCATACACAACACTAATTGTTTAAGTATGGCTGGCCCCGCTACTACCTGGTCCTCAGTCTGGCTGCCCCCACCACCCTTACTTCCTGGTCGTCAGACCCCAAAGATGACCCGGAGGTCAGCCAGGGAGAGCTTGGTAAAGGAGGCTCCAGTCCCTGACAGCACCTTCTGTGCGAGATCCTTCTTCTTCTCCTGCAGAATGGAGATCTTATCCTCCACTGTGCCCTCACACACAAACCTGCAGGGATAGGGACACACATGCTCTGTGTAAGCACTCACATCAGCAATCAGATTTATACAATGTCTTTATCCAACAGGGCACAACCTCAAAATATGTCAGTGAGATTCTCCTACAGTATCTCTGCACCCAAGCATGCGCTTACCTGTGGATGGTGACGTCTCGGTGCTGACCCACTCTGTAGATGCGGTCACAGGCCTGGTCCTCTAGAGCTGGGTTCCTGTCAGAACCACAGTATAAATCAATAAAGAACACTCAGATGGTAGTGGTGGATGGGTGTGTGTGTGTTGTGAGTCTCACCAGTGCATGTCCATGAGGAAGAGGTGATTCCCTCCAATAAGGTTAATGCCCACTCCTCCAGCACACAGAGACACAAGCATCACCTAGAAACACAAAACACCTTGTCTAAACTCTACCAACTACACTGTATCCAAAGCTGAAAATAGGTAGAGCATATCAATATTTTATGGTCACGGTTGTCCATACGATACCTGTGGTCCTTTAGGGTTGGTGTTGAACTCTTCGACCAGGTCCATGCGGCGTTTGGGGTTGACAGTGCCGTCGATGACAGCAAAGCTCAGGCCCATTCTCCTCAGGTGAACGGCCACGATGTGAAGCATGCTGGTCCACTGGGACACTATCACACTGACAGACAGACAATGGATGATTATCATATATGATTACTGTACAATCAAAATGCAACATAACGACACATGCATTCAATCACTTTCTGACTGCACCTCTTTAGATTTGAACGAAGCCTTCCAGACGTGTTTGCCCATGGTAGAAGTGGTCAGAAAATGATTTTTTGAACCCAAAACATTCAAGAGATAGAGGTGCTCAAAGTTGACCCATTTTGCATTTCCACCCTACTATGAGGGAAACATGTTCTATTACCAATAATCCTTTATTTGTCATGGACTTTAGTTGTCTATCAAACTCCTCTATATCTGTCTGCCAGGACTACATCATCCAGATGACACCAAACATTTGTAGTTTGAATGGGCTACATTTAGGTGTGTGGAATTACCTTTTCTGAGCCTCACTCTGCTGCCTGATATCCTTCAGCTCTGTGAGAATGGCAGCGATCTGAAACAACAAGAACATTAAGAAAATCAAGCAGGTAGTAGCGTATAAAGATGCACCAGATAGCCGTATAAAAACAGAAACATTTTAGTATACATGGAGGCAGTTGACGTCACCTTGGTGCTCTCGTGGGTGTCCTCAAAGAGATCGGAGGCGAATCGGCTCCCATTGAGGGACACGGTGGCTTTGGGGTCGGGGCCCGAGGGCTCGGAGGAGAGGCACAGGGCATTGAGCTGCTCCTCAAGGGAGAGAGAGATCCCATCCCCCTGCAGCTCAGACGGATCCAGGGTCTTTGAAGAAGACACACAAAGAGAACGCCAGGTAAAGACAGACCAAACTTACCCATAGTCTGTGGAGCAAGACACACAGAGAAGAGCAGCAGGTAAAAAACCAAACAGATGCCTGTTCCATAGACCCCAGAGATAAAGAAAAAAGAGAGGAGCGCAGGTCAGGCCCTCTCCACAGGTCTGGCTCCTGATTGGCGCAGCGTTCTAAGGCACTGCATCTCAGTGCTAGAGGCCCCACTACAGACCCTGGTTCGATTCCAGGCTGTATCACAACCGGCCGTGATTGGTAGTCCCACAGGGCGGCGCACAATTGGCCCAGCGTCGTCCGGGTTAGGGTTTGGATCGGGTAGGCCATCATTGTAAATAAGAATGTGTTCTTAACTGACTTGCGTAGTTAAATAAAAGGTTAAAAATAGTTTTGTTTTTTAAAGGTAGAAGTGTGTTTGTACCTTCTTCAACAGAGACAGATGGCAGCAGCTCTGTCTGAGTCGGAGCAATAGAGACAGGATGTGAACAGTGCTGGTGGGGCCCTGGGTCTGCTGGGAGGAGGACACAGAGTCCGCCTGGGACACTCCAAACTCACGAGCCACTGGGGGGGGGGGGGGGGGGGAGAGAGACAGACACTAAGGTGTCACATTGGTATCCTGTCCAAATTCACACGCCTCTGGAGAAAAAGACACATGAATTCAAACAGATTATTATTATTATTTTTTAACAGAAAGTTTACCTCCCTTACCCTTGTCGAAGGGATTGGAGTCGTCTCCCTTTTTACCATTGTCTCCCTCATGTCTCTTCAGATAGTTCTGCAGAGTGGACCTAGGAGAAAAAGTTTAAAGAATCAGTCATTAAGCCGTAGACCCAGAGAGGGAAGTTTCAGATACCAATCAGACATAGCTGTTACCTGGACTGTGCAAACACCACATCGTAAACAGACTGCTCCTCTTCAGACAGCTTCAGGCGATGCACCTCACAGGTCCGATCTGGCAGATTCACCTGGAAAATTAAGAAGGAAATCAAATCAGCTAATAATCCACATATGCTAATGTGTGTGTGTCTGTGTGTCATGTACCAGAGGTTTTCCGGTAGAGTCCATCTGGTCTTTGGTGCGTCGGAGCAGCAGAGTTCTGGTCAGAATGTTAAGTCGCTCTCCTCCTCTCTTAGAGCCGTTGTCTACCTGGGTTTTCCAAAGCTTGAACTCATCAAATGGGGCGCAGCGCAGAAACCTGACAAACACAGGCAAAGACTTTAGCAGAGGATTCTGTGGTTTTGGGGGGTGTATTGTTACTGGACATGTGGTATGATATGTGTAATATAAGGGTAGAGTAAGATATTGATGGACTTACTTGAGCAGGGCGTATATATCCAGTAGGTTGTTCTGGATGGGGGTCCCGGTAACAGCCCACCTGGCCTTGGCCCTCAGCTTACACACAGCCAAGGAGGTCTGCACCTTGGGATTCTTGATGTTGTGGGCCTCGTCCAGCACAATGCGGGCCCAAGCCACCCGCAGCAGAGGAGGGAGGGCTGATGGCTGGGGAAAGGGAGCGAGGGGACAAAGTCGTAGCATCATTAGCACCATCAATACATTACACACCGTTTCTCTCTCTGTGTTTATTCTTACCACATCCTCAGGGTCCTTGCTAGGTTTCTCTGCGTCGTCCTTCGGGACTGGGATCTCCTTGGAGACAAGGCTGTAGGTGGTCACCACCACATCATGCTCAGCCAGACTATCAGAGAGCAGGAGATAGAAAACAAATAAAACACGTGTCAAAAGTCTTTCAGGTGACACAAGTGTGTTAAACTCAGGGAAACAGATGACTCAGGTGTGTGTGTCTTACACTTTGGCGTTCTTCTGGCGGTTGGGCCCGTGGTACAGGTAGATACTGAGTCGGCTGCTCTTGACGTGTCTCTCGATCTCCTTCTTCCAGTGATGAACCAAAGAGGCAGGGCAGATGATCAAAGTGCCCTGAGACACTGCCAGGCTAGAGTCTGCAACACAATACAGGGTATAACAAATATATCATACACAAGTTACTAAATACATTATATATACACATTGTTCACATACATGACCAAATATATCATAATACAAGTTAATAATTACATGAGAAGTTGCCATTTGATATTACCATTTCTGGAGATCCAGCCTTCCAATTTAGTGTCTTTCTCCTCCTCCTTTTGCTTCTTCTTCTGGGCCAGAATGAGAGCGATCATGGTGAGGGTTTTCCCCAGGCCCATGTCATCAGCTGAGGATTAGGGGAGAAATGTCGTTAATGCATTTTCTGAAGGTTTTTGAAATACTCTGGCCATTCAACTCCTTACAAAACCCCTGGGGCTGCTGCAATCAAAGCAACTACACAGACAGGCTGGTTGACCTTACCCAGGATCCCTCCACAGGGTTTCTGGGTCTCTCTCCACAGCAGCCAGGCCAGAGCTCGTCTCTGATGGGCCAGTAGAGGCACCTGACCAATGAGAATGACCACAACACCACAGTAGATTAGGGTACCATACCCATGTACAATATGAGGTTTAGAAGGGTTGAGGCATTGAGTAGTGTACAAGGAGGTCTTGCCTTGATGCCTTTCGGGTCCGTAACCTCAGCATCGGGGTCGGGGCAGGACTCCAGGGAGCTGTGGAGGTGGTCAATGGCCTCAGAGGTGGCGTTCTTCACCGCTAGCAGACGGTTGTCTGTCATCCTGCCTCCATAGAACGCTTGGCTCTGGGGGTTCACTGGACAATCAGGGAAAGACAGAGGATTTACTGACGGTGATCACGGAGATACGATTATATCTGACTAAAGCAGGTTACAAGAATACCAAGTGTGTGTGTAGCCCTGTTCCATACCTCCATACATCTGAGTGTATCCCTGGCTGAGCTGCAGCCCCATTGAGCTGGTGGAGGCCTGGTACTGGAGGGGGGCAGGAGCAATGGGCAGTAGGACGGTGCCTCCCGGGAGGCTAAATGGGTTGTACTGGCTGGGAGTGGGCTTCGGTTTGGCATTACCTTCGTCACCCTGAGGCTCTAAAAACAGAACATTAAATTGAGTTTGTGCTTGAAGTACCTACAATGACAATACAGTAGGCAATGTTGTGGTTAGCCAAACAGTCCAGTATCCTGCTAGGGTCTTACCTGGCTCAGTGGAAGTGGTGAGGCAGAGAGACTCCAGAGTCTCCTCCAGGTCTTTGACCTGACTCTTCAACCTCTCCCCTTTATCGGGCAGAGCAGACATATTCACCACCGACAGAGTGGCCTGAGAAAGGGAAGGAGAGTTAAATATTAACTATTTATTTCAGTGTACATTCTGACACACACACACACACACACACACAGGGGTGTCCCTTACCTTCTTCTGTTTGAGCTGAGCAGTGAGCTGGCTGTGCAGGGCCCTGGGGTCCTCCCGCTGACCTTTGACCTGAGAGGCAGGCTGGAACCCTGGGAAGGATGTCAGGGCTCTCTGGACCAGGGGCACTGGTACTAGAGACGTCGTCTGTGTACCTGGCTGAACTGAAACAAACTGGACATCATCATCATCATCTTCATCACAACGCCACTCTCCAAATTGGTTCCCACAATGGGACTTGTCCTGGTTCTGCTGTGATGATGAAGCAGTCATTTTCTCTGCCTCCTTATCCTGTTCAGTTGTTGGAGTGGAAAGTCGCTGCGCTGGTTTATCAGATTGTGGGATTGGGGTTTTGGTCTTCTCTGTGCTCTTAGGTGCTTGGGCGTCTTTAGAGGTAGTGCCATTTGGGTCGGAGGGGTTGCTCTTCATCCTATCTGTGCTTGGCTTTTTCCCAGCATGCTTTCCAGACTCTTTTAGGCTATTGGTTGGTGGCTCTCGTGGGTAGTATCCATGACGACCCTTTGAGGCTTTGTGTGGGTCCTCTGTATCCTGGGGTTTCGGGCTAGAGTTGTTGCTTTTCTCAGCCTCTCTCTGGCTGTCTTTGTTTGAGTTCTTGTTTTTGTCTTTCATCTCCTTGACAGTCTTTTCCTTTTCCTCAGGTGATGTTTCAGAACTTTCCTTATTCTCCTCACCTGATACTCTCTTCTTTATCTTCATCCCTGCTGGAAGCTGTTTGTCTCTCCAAGACTCTGAGGGACTTGACATCCCCCTCTCCTCCTCCTCCATACCTCGCCCGTGTTCGCTTTCTTTACCTACACTCTTGTGAAGCCTCTCCTTCTCTCCACCTTTCTCATTCTTTCCTTTGCTCTCTTCCTCCAGTCTCCCCCCATCTTGGAGTCTCTTCCACTCTGACGTCTGGTCAGTCTTGCCTGGGGCCTTGAATGGATTTCTCTCTGGGGGCAGGCTGGAGGGCTGCAGCTGTCTGTCAGACAGTGGGCTGCGTTTCTCTGCCTCTGGCTGCAGGGGTGGAGCACTAGTCAGCCATTTTGAAACACATTCAACGAGTGCTTGCCATGACAGTAATAGGCTATGAATTAGGCAATGTATACTGTATTTATCATTACCAGTAGTTAGGAGGTGCTTACCGCTGTCCAGGGAACATTGCCACACCACCTCTGACCTGCGTTCTTCCCCAAAACACACCGGTAGTACAACCTGAGAAGAGAAAAGAGAGTGAGACAGAGTATGATAATGCACCTGAACACAAACCATTGATCATAGCTAGAGTTAGAGGAAGCATCCACACACATGCACACAGACAGACCTGTAGCCCTGCTGCTGCTGACTGCGGATGAGAGTCTGGAGTTCCACCATAGAATCCTCATGAAGCAGGCAGTGTGAGGCCGGGATCCTAATGAAAGCCATAAAACAGATCAGTCATATCAGTAAATTACTATTGCATAAGTCCTGTACTTTGTTAGATGGCTTTTGAGAATGCCACGGTCAGATACCAGTTAGGATAGAGCTAGTGCTCTTCATGAAACGAGAAACATGCATTAATGAACTGACAAGAGAGACCAACCTACCCTGCCACTTTGGTGAAATCACAGGGAGACCCCAGTTGACGCTCCCCGCACAAGTAGAAGCTTTTACCCTTATTTGGCCCTTCTTTCACTCCCGTCTTCAGCATGCATGTGCTGCCTGGTTAGTGTAAATACAAGTCAAATAGATGAAAACATGAGTTCATATTCAGTAAAACACGTCCTTGCATTACTAACGTTATCACCCCTATTGGTTGATATGATGTCTCAATTATGTTAATATTATTATTAGGCAGGTGGCTAGCATCATATTCTGCCTCGAGAGATAAAGAAAACACCATTGAGCTATGTTCCCAACCTGCTAACGTTAGATGGCTACAATAGCAAGCTAGCATACGTTTCAGAAAAGCACCTCGTTTCAACAGGCACGAATAACAATATAATAATTATGATAATGCAACACTTTGACTATGTCAATGCAAAAATAAACACATTTACCGTGGGTATTGCATAGTACAATCTCCATTATCAAGAAAAGTTTAAGATAATGATCAAATTCGTCCAAAAGTAAAAATGCGTTTGAACTTCTTGAAACTTTCAATTGACCAATGGGAATTGTGTTTGAAAGTCACTTCCGAGTCAATTATTTAACGTTAATTACTACATTACCCAAATTGCAATGCGACCCATTTTTTTCTCTCTCTCGCGGGCTTTGTTTCAGTGTTGCGGAACACTTCGAAATCTCGAAACTCCCATTCGTTGTCTTCACAACAAAAATACCCTGAATACGTGTACTTGTCGCATGTAAACAAGGTACGTTATGTAAGTTCGCTTTGTATCCATCATTATATAATTGAAGCACAAATGTTGTCTTACTTGCCTGCCATGGTAAGACTTTGTTGCAAATGTAACAGTTGTTGAAGTACTATGTGAATTTCACCAGGTTCATATATCAATATGTTGTGTTGATTTGTTATGCATGCCTGCATCCTGGGAGAAGGGGAGTGTGTACTTACGTTTTGCCCGGCGTGCTCGTGCTCAAATCATTTTGATGCACTGAGAGAGGTAGGCACGCTTTTTCTGTCTTCAGAAAAGTTTGATTCTTTTAAGTACAAAGTCATACACACAATGTTTTGTTCATGAATAATGATGTATATTTAGAGGTTACTCATAAATGGATGGTATTGTTAAGATGCACTTGTAATTGTACTTTTTAGGATGATATCAATATTCTGAATTCAACATGTGGTTAATAGCTAGCTAAGGTATTAGCAGGCTATTGTATGTGTGAACGATGGCTAGCTCCTCGAATGATCCCAGTCCCTCCTATTGTGCATCTGTTGTAGAAAGAGGCGACGATTCTCAGAACAGATGTGCTCTACAAATGTTTTATTTCCTTTTGGATGCAGGTATGTGGTTTTATCAATGTAAAATATGTTATGTATAATAAGGAGAGAGTGTATTCATTTTTGTATTCCAAATCATTTTGATGCACTGAGAGAGAAAGAGGCGACGATTCTCAGAACAGATGTGCTCTACAAATGTTTTATTTCCTTTTGGATGCAGATGCAAGATGCAGAGAGTCAGTTCTGCTTGATTAAAACTACCTGATCTCCAAAGTCCACGTTTATGGTCTCTATCAACCACACACAACGCAGAGTTACAGCGGTGTAGTATAGCACCGGCTACATTGGTGCCGTGACCCGGATTCATCGTTGATCGACGTCAGCTCAATCACCGCGGCGCTGCTGCTCTAGAGACTAAAAATATCATTGAGGTACTCTTGCCGCCTTGTGGCAGAAATCGGAACTACAGTTTTTTTTTTCTTTTCTTTTTTCTGACAACGATGTATTGAGAGCGCTGTTTATCGTTAACCAACATAGAAGTGTGTTCATCAACAGACATTTTAACGTAACTTTAGTGGCATGGCATCTTATAATGGTGATGAACCCAAATTCACTGCTGGGAGGGGGAGGTTTTTCTCATACTCTGATCAAACCCCGGTAAAGTGTGTAGGTGCAGGAGGTTCCCCCATGTTTTGCTCCACAAAAAAATTGGATGAAAGCCCTTCATCTAGTGTTAATCCAAATGCCCCTGTAGATGGTCTAGCTGAGCTGGTCACTCAGCTAGCCCGGGAAATAGGGAGCTCCATTAGGGAAGAACTACAGAGTGGCAGGTCCAGTACTTATGAGCCACCAGTAAGTACAGAAAAGATAAGTGATCATCATTCAGACTCAGTAGGATATGTAGATCTCAGTCAAATTAAGTTCATCATGCAATCAGACATAAAGGAACCTCCTACATATAGAGGAGATGGTACAGACAAATGCTCCATTCATGAATGGGAGGAGTTGATGAGAATATACTTGAGGAGAAAGGGTTGTCTTGTTGGGGAACAATCAGATGAGTTGATTAGTCGATTATCTGGCAAAGCAAGAGACATGGTAAAGATAAATTTACGCAATGAGACAACAGTTGATCCTACAGAGAAGCCAGAGATTGTATTTGACATTCTGAAACAGAATTTCAGTGAATTGGCCTATTCGTGCATGCCCTTGGCTGATTTTTACAATACTAAACCTGTACCCGGAGAGGCTGTTATGGAGTACTGGGTTCGATTGAACAAGGCTGTAGATGTCGCTGACGAGGGCCTTAAGAGACAAGGACAGAAGATTGACAGCTCCAACTCTGATGTCGTTAGGATGTTTGTAACATACTGCCCTGACCCCAAACTGGCAGCAGTATTCCAATACAAGTCTGCTGAGAAATGGACTGCGAGTGAAGTACAGGAGAGAATCTATGAACATGAACGCCGCAGGAAGGCCACCATGTGTCAATCTACCGCTGTATCCTCAAAGCAAGTAACAGTACATCCCCAGATAACTCCATGTGAAGGCGGGGTCAATGCTGGTACGTGCAGTGACACTTCTCTCACATCAAGCGCCAAACAAGATGGGCAGAGTGCAAGTATCGAGAGACTCATTCACCTGCTTGAACGTACCTTAGAGAAGAGCATACCACCCGTTATGGTTTCACAGACACAGGCCAAGGCACCATCTTTCCCCACCCAGACCTTCAGGCGTAGGGAATGCAGGGTTTGTGGCTCAACAGATCACTCCACTGTGATGCACTGTAGACATGAGAACCTGTGCCTCCTGTGCTTTTCCCCAGATCATTGGAAGTCAAATTGTCCTAAACCGGGGGAACGCTATGCCAATCCCGGTGGTGAAAGACGCCCACCACAACAGCAGAGAAACTCACCACCACAGCAGCAACCGTTAAACTGACACGCCCACAGGTGAAGGGGGGAAATGTGGGTGTTCAACTGTCTACCCCCAAGAAAGAATTTGATGATCTTGAGAAAACGTATGAGATTTTGTGCTCTGATGCGAAAGAAGGAGAGAAAATTGTTATGTTAGGTTCACAAGAAGTTGAGGCTTTTTCAGATTTGTTTTACACCTCTGTGTCTGTACATGGGAAAGTGCAGCTTAAGGGCATGCTTGACACTGGGTCTATGGCCTGTACATTAAGTGAACATGCGGAGCAGAGACTTTTGGAAGCAGGTGCCCTTCCTCAGCATTATCAGCCTCCCACAGAGTTAGTATTAGTGGGGTGTGGGGGGAAGAAGACCTCAACAAAGTGTTTCTATGATTTGGAGATGCAAATCTATGGGATTGATGTTAAAGTGCCCACTCTAGTTGTTCCTGGACAGCGTGATGATCTCATCCTGGGATCGAATGTCATTAAGCATCTATTGCATGAGATGAAAGGCACGGATGAATACTGGAAGCTCGTCAACAACATGGATGGCCAGACCCACTCACCAGAGGGTGAGCAGTTTCTGCAGATGATGACAAGTGTCACAAGATGGAAGGGACAGCAAGTCGATGGCAAGATTGGGACAGTGAAGCTCACTCAAGCTGTGACTCTTTCGCCCAAGACTGAACACTTAGTTTGGGGTAAACTTCCTAAAAATGTGGCATTGTCTCCAGGCAGCACTGTAATAGTCGAACCTACCAGGTCAAAGGTCATGCCCAGAAACATACTCGTGGGTAGAGTTATTACACCCATGTGGGGAGATGGCTGGGTGCCTTTAAAGGTAGTAAACTGTTCTGACAAACATCTCACCCTAAGACGTAACATGAAGTTGGCAGATGTGTCTACATGCTTGGCTGTTGAGGATGCAACAATATTTCAGGGCCTTCATGAGGTGAGGAAAACCCCAATGGAACAGAAGCAGGATGACAATGGCTGCCACAATCTGAAACAAAGACTGTCTGATCTAGGATTAGTAGACATTGACATTGATGGATGCCAGGTAGCTGACCAGTGGAAGGAAAAGCTTGTGAATACCATCACAAAATATGAAGACATCTTCTCAAGACATAATCTGGACTGCGGAGAAGCCAGGGGTTATGTTCACCGTATCCACCTGGTTGATGACAGACCCTTCCGGCTACCATACAGAAGAGTTCCGCCTGCTCATTACCTGAAGCTGAGGAAGGTATTGACAGATATGGAAGAAGTAGGTCTTATACGCAAGTCAGTTAGTGAGTATGCCTCCCCTTTAGTCATGGTATGGAAGAAAGACGGGAGTCTGAGGTTATGCACTGACTTCAGGTGGATGAATGCACGAACGGTGAAGGACGCTCATCCCCTTCCTCATCAAGCAGATTGCCTCGCAGCCCTTGGTGGCAGTGCATTTTTCAGCACCATGGACTTGACCTCAGGATTTTATAACATTCCAGTTCACGAAGAGGACAAGAAGTACACAGCCTTTACCACACCAATGGGACTTTATGAGTACAATCGCATGCCACAAGGTCTGTGTAACAGCCCGGCCTCTTTCATGAGAATGATGTTGAGTATATTTGGGGACCTAAACTTCTCAAATCTCCTTTGTTACTTAGATGACTTGTTGGTCTTTGCACCCACCGAGGAACAGGCTCTACAGCGACTTGAAGTTGTGTTTAGCCGTCTAAGAGCCAACAATCTCAAGCTAGCACCCAAAAAATGCCACTTTCTACGAAGAACAGTGAAATTCCTCGGACATATCATTAAAGAGGACGGTGTGTCAGTGGATCCTGAGAAGGTGGAGGCCATTGCCAAGATGAGCCAAGCTCAGCTGATGGAGGCAGATGGATGCACTCCCTCTGCTCGGAGGCTGAAATCCTTCTTGGGTATGGTATTATATTACCAGCACTTCATTCCTGACTGTTCTGCTATAGCCAGACCTTTGTTTGCACTCACTGGGGGTCAAAAGAGAAGAGGAAGAGATGGGAAGAAGGGCAACAGTGGGATTTTCCGGAAGCTGACGCTATCGGATTGGACTGAGGAGTGTGTCGTTGCATTCCAGAAGCTGAAGGATGCTCTTTTGAATTGTGTCATGCTAGCTCACCCTGATTTCGAGAGGCCGTTCATTCTCTTCACTGACGCTTCCTTGGATGGTCTTGGGGCTGTGCTTTGCCAAGTACCTGAAGGTGAAGATAAGGCAAGGCCCATAGCATTTGCGAGCAAGACACTGAGTAAGTCGCAGAGAAGGTACCCGGCACACAGACTTGAATTTCTAGCACTGAAATGGAGTGTGTGTGAGAAATTCAGTCACTGGCTTAAGGGGCACGAGTTCACTGTCTGGACAGATAGTAACCCGTTAACGTACATCATGACAAAACCCAAGCTGGACGCTTGCGAGCAAAGATGGGTTGCCAAGCTGGCACCGTACAACTTTGATTTGAAGCGTATCCCAGGCAGCAAGAACACAGTAGCAGATGCACTGAGCCGCGATCCCTTTGCAGTGACTGTCGCGCAGAGACTGATGAGGGAGTCCTACCTAGCACTTCTGTCTGAGGCTGTTGGGACACTGAATGATGATGTCCAAGATGCCTTCCGTTGGGCTTCTTATCCCCAGGAGATAACCTCTTTGACCACTGCTGAAGTGAAGGCCATATGTCAGCTCCATATTGACTGGGAATGTTCAATGGAGATGCAAGCAATCCAGCTTGGTTCCAACACCCAACGGCTGCTTTCTCCTGGTATTGACACTTTGCCTGAACTCTCGCACGAGGAACTTCGAGATTTCCAGCTGCAAGACTCTGACTTCCAAGGTCATCCCTTTCGTCTTCAATAAGAAACGGCCCACCAGACGAGATCGATACAGTGTTTCTTCTAAAGTGTTGTTGCTGATGAAACAGTGGGATCGCTTGATCCTAAGAGAGGGAGTTCTGTATCGTGTCATTAAGGAGAGTCACACAAACCGGAGAAGGTTCCAGTATGTCTTGCCAGAGGTGTTGAGACTCAAAGCGATGACTGGCATTCACGACCTTGCAGGACATCAAGGCCAAGCTAGAACTCTAGCTCTGGCCAGGCAGAGATTTTTCTGGCCGGCAATGGAGAGAGACATCAAGGAGTATGTGCGCTGCTGCCAGAGATGCGTTCTAGCAAAGACACCAGAGCCAGCGGCTAGAGCCCCGTTAGAGAGCATCAAAACTTGCTCTCCCATGGAGTTGGTGTGTTTGGATTTTTGGACAGCGGAAGACAGTAAGAAGAACTCAGTTGATGTTCTGGTGGTGACTGACCACTTCACTAAACTTGCCCATGCATGGCCATGCAGAAACCAGACAGCCAAGCAAGTAGCTCGTAAACTGTGGGATCATGTCTTCTGTGTCTACGGCTTTGCATCAAGGATCCATACTGATCAAGGCGCAAATTTTGAGAGTGAGCTAATAGCAGAACTGCTTAAGCTCTCCGGTGTCCAAAAGTCCAGAACCACAGCATATCACCCAATGGGGAATGGAGAAACTGAACGCTTCAACAGGACTTTAGGTAGCATGCTCAGGAGTCTGCCCTTGAAAACCAAAGAACATTGGCCTGAACAAATCCAGTCATTAACATTTGCCTACAATGCCACTGTTCACGAGACTACGGGCTATGCTCCATTCTTTCTCATGTTTGGTAGAGTCCCTCGGCTACCAGTGGATGTTATGTTCCGCAATGTTTTGGATGACTCCAGTGTTGTGGATTGCAACAAGTATGTCGAGACTCTGATCACTGGGCTGAAGGAAGCTATGAGTGTTGCCCAAAGGCACACTGACAAGCAACAGAGACGACAAGGTCGGGAGTATGACAAGCGGGTTAAAGGCATCGGTTTGTCCATGGGGGATCGTGTCCTCATCGCCAACAAGGGTGAAAGGGGCCGCCGCAAGTTGGCTGACAAGTGGAACCCCGAGATTTTCACAGTGACTTCAGTCAATCCACAAACTCACACGTACATAATCCAAGATCGTTATGGCAGAGAGAAAGTGGTTCACAGGAATCTACTGCTGCAGGTGAATTTCCTGCCATTTGAAATTGATGATTCAGTACACTTCAATGACAGTGATGCTGCAGGGCCTTCAATCAATGTAGATGCAGGAGAGGCCACCCACTCCGGCGATGGACTGGACAGGGAAGACATGGAGGACTCTGGGGAGGAAAGTGCATCCTGGCTGGCGGAGGATTCAAGCGATTACTCCGAACTCTGGACATCGGATGGAAAGTCAGACCCAGAAGAACCTTGTTTTCTTGAGGAAAATGACCGGGGAAGCACCTCTGAGATTCTGGAGCTGATTCCTTCAAACTCACCTCTGATCAATGATCTAAGGCCAGAGCCACCGTTAGTTACTATGGCCCCTAGCCCAGTGGCAGGTCGCACAAGGGCGGGGAGGGTAGTTAAACCAGTAAAGAGACTAATAGAGTCAACCCACCAGAAGGTGTAAGTTTAACATAGTACAGAGATGATTTAGTACAGGATTTTTTTTTAAGGCTAAGAATGTAGATATAGTGTAAGAGGCACTATGCATCTAGGGGCAGTTGAAGGCCTGACCAACTTTCGCTTGCCCTGAACCCTATGGGTAGCTTTGAGCTGAATTCAGAATTAAGCCTTGAGCTTGGTAGGTTATTTTGTTGTTTTACAAGGTTGGTGAAATTCAGGAGGGGTGAATGTAACAGTTGTTGAAGTACTATGTGAATTTCACCAGGTTCATATATCAATATGTTGTGTTGATTTGTTATGCATGCCTGCATCCTGGGAGAAGGGGAGTGTGTACTTACGTTTTGCCCGGCGTGCTCGTGCTCAAATCATTTTGATGCACTGAGAGAGGTAGGCACGCTTTTTCTGTCTTCAGAAAAGTTTGATTCTTTTAAGTACAAAGTCATACACACAATGTTTTGTTCATGAATAATGATGTATATTTAGAGGTTACTCATAAATGGATGGTATTGTTAAGATGCACTTGTAATTGTACTTTTTAGGATGATATCAATATTCTGAATTCAACATGTGGTTAATAGCTAGCTAAGGTATTAGCAGGCTATTGTATGTGTGAACGATGGCTAGCTCCTCGAATGATCCCAGTCCCTCCTATTGTGCATCTGTTGTAGAAAGAGGCGACGATTCTCAGAACAGATGTGCTCTACAAATGTTTTATTTCCTTTTGGATGCAGGTATGTGGTTTTATCAATGTAAAATATGTTATGTATAATGAGAGAGTGTATTCATTTTTGTATTCCAAATCATTTTGATGCACTGAGAAAGAGGCGACGATTCTCAGAACAGATGTGCTCTACAAATGTTTTATTTCCTTTTGGATGCAGATGCAAGATGCAGAGAGTCAGTTCTGCTTGATTAAAACTACCTGATCTCCAAAGTCCACGTTTATGGTCTCTATCAACCACACACAACGCAGAGTTACAGCGGTGTAGTATAGCACCGGCTACACAAGCTTGCAAGCTAGTTTGCTAGTCAAACCAATGCGTTGTCAATGGAGTGGCAGGCACTAACGTTAACATTAAACTGCTAACTAAGCTGTTGTTCCCAACATTATAAAACACATCTGTCATTTAGCACGCAATATAAGGTAGTTACAGGTACTTTACGGTTCAGGGATTTACAACTTATTGCAACTAGTGTAAAAGGCACAGTGGGTAAACTGTAGGTAGCAAGCTGTTGCTAACAGTCCTTTTTGCCGTAGCTAAAGCCTAACTACATTGTGACATTCATAACTAGCTATATTAGGTCGCTAGCCACTTGATCGTGCATTCTGAAGGAGGCACGCCGCCTTATTATTGACCTGTCTCTAAACTATGATTTACTCGGTTTAGCCCTGCCTGGAGAGCACTTTCATGTCATCTCCAGCTGGGTTACAGGCTCAGCAGTGCCAAACAAACTTCCTCTCCCGATGGATGCCAAGCAGCTCTTGTGCCGGGGTTATCCTGAACCACTACCTAGACCTGGCTGAGTCTCTTCGACATAGCTCTGTCTGGGGGTCCCGGGACGTGGTCGATTCCTTCGCCTCTCAATTCCTTTGCCTCAGTGTACATTCCCTCGTCCATGATGCTGAGTCTGGGACAGAATTGAACAAACAGAACCAGCGACCTGGGGATAGGCCTGGAGAGATGGTAAAGTTGGTAAAGCAGTCTCAGGACCTACCCCTGATACTCAAACTTGAACAGGTAAGAAAAAAACATTGTTGAATGGCTTCATAAAATATTTGAGAACTGTTTGGAATGGCTTGTCACTTCCAGGTAGGTAGGCCTGTCTAGTGTTGTACAACAGGAACATAAGCACTGCAGCGCATAGTGCTGTTATCTAGGCCTATGCTTTGTTGTAATTGAGGCACTGATTATTGATGTGTGCTGTATTTGGAAGCAGTGCTTATTGGTAGTGTAATGTGCCGTGTTTCAGCTGAGGCAGTGGCAGCAACACATGCAGGAGCAACTGAAAGCCCACCAGCTGGAAGAGCTGGTCCATCTCCAGGAGGAGCAACAGAGGCTACTCGGCATGGTGCATGTTGCTCAACAGGATGGAGCAGATACTGAAACACGCTCACACTGTGTTATTGCCATGTCATTGTTGTTATTCCGGTGGTATTACTCAGCAATCTGGATGGAGCAGGAAGCACCAGTTTGAGTTTGACACCCCTGATTTAGACAAGACTGATTTCCCACAGATTACATAGAGACCTCCAGGTTGACGGGAGCAGACTGGAGAGAGGGAACTAATCGGGGGACGCCCCCCTTTCTCAAAGTTCCTCAACAGCCCAGAGCTTCCCTATAGGCCCCCCACAAGGGCCTGCGTCTTCCCAGCTTTGTAGACAGGGGCCTGCCTTCCAACAGCCTCCAAGGGGCCAGGAGCAGGAGGGAGAGGATCAGGACCAAACACTGGGTTGGTAAAGTGCTTACTGGGGGGGAAATGTACTTACCATGACTGTGATATGTGGTTGTCTCACCTAGATACCTTAAGAGGGAGGCACTAACTGTAAGTAGCTCTGGATAAGAGCGTCTGCTAAATGACTAATGTGCCACGGTGCTTAAAAGCATTTAAAAGTGCTTTTTACATGAGCATTGACTCAAACGCTGTCACTCAGACAGGGACAGAAGCATGGAGCAGTCCACACAAACATCAGCTGAGTGGGAATGCTGATCATATGGGTGATAATGAGGAGATGGAAGAAGTCATGTTATCCCCCCATTCTGCTCCCTCTATGATCGAAGAATGCAAAGATTAGAGGAGATGACAGTGAACTAGACTCACAGGACAGGTAAATGTTTAATTTAATATGAGATAAATGTCTTAACATTTTTTATTTCACTATTCTCTGTCAGCTGACAGTACAGACTACAAAGAAGTGATTTAGCTGTGTGTTTATGCTCTACTCATTAAAGACCCATTAAACAAGGAATAGAGGGGCAGAAGCAAACATTTGAGGAGCTCCTGGAGGAAGAGCTGAGACTGGCGGAGCAGAGACTGAAGACCACCCAGCAGCAGCAGGTCAGAAACTAAACTACACTAAATATGGGCTGTAGAGCTCACACAAGTGACAAGTTTGAGGTTGATTTAGGTATGGTGGTCTTTGGAGCTACAGTACCATTCCCTTTTTGGGGGGGCATGCAACATTGCTAATGCTAAGCTCTTCTCTCCATTCCAAAAGAGCCCAGAGGCAGTTGAGGGTGCCATTCCCAAAAGGTTCTTCCTGAGGCAAGGGGAGGGCCTCTCTAGATTCACCAATAGAAGCAAAGCCAACAGACAGAGACCCCAAACCCCAGGGGACCTCAGAACCCAAGCCCGCCCAGAGGGTCAGTCAGTGGCCTCCCATACAGTGCAAGACTGCTGTGCTCAACAAGGCGAATAGACCCAGAGATCCCTGCTCACCCCCCCTGGACAGTGGCAGTCCAGACAGCAAGGCAGCGCAGCCAGAGGCAGTGAGACCTGGAGTCCGGCGCAGTCACCACAGACAGAACATGGCACCTGACCTTCTGAGACCTAGGAATGTGATTAGTAACAAGGTGGGTGGGACTTCTCAGCCTGTGAGTAGAACTCCTGCAGCTGCAATTAAACAGTTTGGGCTTGAGGAGAGGACTGGGGCCCTGCAGAGAAATGGAAGTGGTCCATTGAGACTAGATGGAGCAGCAGAGGGAAAACCAGGCGTTGTTTCAGACTATTCCTTTGAGCTGTCATTTCAGGAGAAGTTGCAGCGCTGGGACTGTGACCGTCACAAGGAGTGTGTGGAGCTAGGAGAGTTTGAGCTGCTGGAGCAGGCAGCCGAGGAGCTCTCTTTCTCCTCCAACTCATCCTTCGTCATGAAGGCTTGTAATGCTTTTATACCTGTCTTTTTTATCATGTATGGCATTAACATTTTTTTGTATGTTTCACAAATTTAATGCTACACAATTGCTTAGTAAATGTAAACCTACAGGTGCTGCAGCTGGACCAGCAACACCCCCTCCATGGCAGCTGGGGGCACCACCCGCTACGCCTGTCCTCCACTCCAATCAAATACCCCAAACCCTTGCCAACTAAAGGTATTCACAGCAGAGGCACCAGTAAAAGTGGCCTAGGAACAGGAACCAGCTCCTCTGAATCATCAGGAGTATTTGCTGTGAGGGCAAAGGAGGTTGTGATGAGGGAAAAAGGAAAAGCCACTGAGGAGGAAGATGAAATGAGGGACCGCAAACATGAGGAAATCTGTATTTCGTTCCATAGCAGCTCTGAATTCGGGGATCAGGAGGAAGTAGCCCGACCGCCGTACCAAACTATTTTTCCCAGCAACCCCTGGGAAAACACGCTCCCCACATCCAGCCCTCCATGCGACAAGAGGTCATATCAGGACAGAGAGGGGGGCAGGGAGAGAGACCTTGACGACTCCACCCTATTGGAAGACAGAGAAGAGGGGGACCGCAAGGGTCGGTTGGTGTTTGATGACGATGACACCTGGAATGACCTGGAGGTGGCTGGCAGAATCATTGAGGACCCCATCAGAACAAAAGGCGCTGCTACAGGAAACAGCCACACTCCCACAATAACAGGGAACGACGTCTCACCCCCAGAGAGGAAGCTGAAGAGAAAGGTGGCTGGGGCCGAGCTGGAGAGGGTGTCAATTATCACAGCAGCCAACCAGGAGCCAGATCCTCCCAGCTTATGGCCAGGCTGTTCCCCTCGCTGAAGCCCAAGACCCAGGCCCCTCCTCCACCAGAGCCTAGGAAGTCTGAGAACGGACCAGGTGAGAGAGAGTTGCAAACACACTCTTAACCCAGGGGAGCATCTCAACAGCAACTATTTTCCCTTCCAAAGTTGGTAGCACCAGCATTAAACTGTGTGTGTGTGGGGGGTCAGGCCAGCAGCAGCACTCCAGGCAGCTGAGGGAGAGAGAACGATTCAGGACAGAGAACACTGCCCTGGCCAGACTCCGACTGGAGAACGAGAATAACCAGGAATATCTCAGGTAACAACCATCTGGTCTGACCTGGAATGGGACGGTTTTCCTCTCATTCAAAGGCATTGTTACAAAAATTATATTTAATAACCCCCATATTAAAATTATTAATATTGGGTATTCTATTCCAGGAAGGAGAGGGCAGAGTTTGAGCAGCAGAAGGCTGAGGAGCTGGCCAGGTTTGAAGAGTTCGAGAGAGGAGACTAAGAAGCTGCAGAAGTAACGCAAGGTGTTTGAGAAGCACACCTCCGCCGCCAGGGCCATACCAGATAAGAGGGAGCACGACGAGATCCAGGTGAGATGTTTTTGTCATTTAGTAGACACTCTTATCCAGAGCGACTTACAGGAGCAATTAGGGTTAATTGCTTTGCTCAAGGGCACATCAACCGATTTTTCAGTGTCGGCCCGGGGATTCAAACCAGTGACCTTTCGCTTACTGGCCCAATGCTCTTAACCATTAGGCCAACTGCCGCAGACACACACACACAGACAGGTCTTGTATCCGTCAACGACCTTGCCCCCGTCCCCCCCAGGCCCTGAAGCAGCAGCTGAGTTCCCTACACAAGGAGCTGAAGTGGAGAGAGAGCCACGGGTCCACCACACACAGGCGTCTCCGACAGCAGATCGACTCCCTGAGCTCAGACAACAGTGCCCTGAGAGACGAGGTCCGCACCCTGGAGAAACTAAGCCTCGGCACCTGGAGGAAGACTGGGACAGACAGCGATAGAGAGGAAGACCGGCGGGAGAATGAGAGAGAGAGGGAGGGACCCAGGCCATTTGACAGCAACATTGCTCTTGGAGCCAGGGGCCTCAAATTGGCAGTGAGTTTACAGATTTACTATTACCACCATTTTGTGATTTTCCTGTTTTATTCTGTGTTCTGAATTCACCACGAAGGTTGTTAAATTCTCTGTTGGACTAATGCAATGTGTGTTCAGAGTCCTGACACAGTGAGGAGTTGCCCACCACAGAGCAGTAGCTCCTCTAGAGGCAGTGCTGCTATTGAAGGTACAAGGAATGCAGCTACATATGGACTAATGATACTTACCACAGACTAGGAGTTGAATAAATATAATTTCTTGATTTATTCATATGTGGAGGTATTGTTCTACATTGTGTGGTCTCTTAAACAGACAGTATCAGGGGCATCCTAAAGAGGTCAGCCCCAACAGCAGCCGCAGCACCCGATCCCACTGTTACAGCTCAGACGAACAACCATCTTTGACCAGAAGTCACCACCCACCACAGAGCCACGACCACTCACACAACCCATCCCCTGTGAGTTAGGAACGCGCACAGCCTTCATCTGACATAAATCACCAGCCTTTTTAATAATTTAATGAAAGTACCTCCATGGCATAGCTCCACACTGCTATACACCCAGAGAAATTACATAACTGTATGCCATTTTAATAGGATCTCTGTGTATACACCACCATTGTTGTTGAGTGTTGCTGTGGTGTTTGAATGTACCCACAGAGGGCTCCAGGTCTGCGTCCACAGAGGTCAACAAGCAGCAAGAGCTAAGTCAGGATGTCATCATTCACCCTGATGGAAAGGTGAGGGGGGGATGAGAAGCATTGGGAGGGAATTCTGTGAAAATAATTTTGAATTTAGTTTAACTCAAAGCCGGTATTGTCTCAGAGCCATACATTATATTAAGAGTTCGGCCAGGTTTTAGAAGTGTCAATTATCACTAGCAACGGCTATGGAGGAGAAAGTGGAGTCTCGGAACGTTCAGACAGAAATCGCAGTGGCCCGGCTTCCTAAATACTGCACACCGAGTCACCTTCCTAATATTGAGTTGCACCTCCTTTTGCACTCAGAACAGAATCAATTTGTCGGGGCATGGACTCAAGGTGTTGAATGTGTGCCACAGTTGTCAAGTTGGCTGGATGTCCTTTGGTTGGTGGACCATTATTGATAAATGGGAAACTGTTGTGTGAAAAACACAGCAGCATTGCAGTTCTTGACACAACTGTACCATACCCCGTTCAAATCTTGTCTTGCCCACTCACTCTGAATGGCACACAAACACAATCCGTCTCAAGGCTTAAAAATCCTTCTTTAACCCGTCTCCTCCCCTTTATCTACACTGATTAAAGTGGATTTAACAGATTATTTAACTAGGCAGTCATTTAAGAACAAATTCTTATTTACAATGACTGCCTAGGAACAGCGGGTTAACTGCCTTGTTCAGGGGCAGAACAACAGATTTTTACCTTGTCAGCTTGGGAATTCGATCCAGCAACCTTTCGGTTACTGGCCCAACGCTGTAACCACTAGGCTACCTGCCGCCATAGCTTAAACCTGGTCAGTCTATCATGGAAGGAGCAGGTGTGCCTAACGTTTTGTGCACATGACTCTGGATTGTATTTATGGATTTATTTAGTGCTTTTCCAGGAGCTCAAAGTGCATGTATGTGTTCCTGTTGAAGATGGAGAGGGTGCTGGCCTGTGGAGAGAGACTCATCATCTTTCCCAATGGGACCAGGAAGGAGGTGTTAGCGGATGGACTGACAGCCAATGTCACCTTCTTCAACAGGGACATCAAGCAGGTTATGGCTGACCAGAGTGTGGTGGGTTACTGACAGTGACCCTTCCCTGGCCTTAGTTAGTGCATTAGCTCAACACCTTAAGTGGGATATTAAACTTACATGAATCCCAGATCGGTGTGTGTGTGGTCCTCTTACAGATCTACTACTATGCTGATGCCCAGACCCCTCACACCACCTATCCTGACGGCATCGAGGTTCTGCAGTTCCCCAACAACCAGACTGGTGAGATTTGATGGAAACATCTCATTATTATACTTAATTACCTCCTTCTCCACCACTTTGTTCTGACCCGAAGCATTTCCCCGATGGCCGTAAGGAGATCACGTACCCTGACCAGACAGTTAAGAACCTGTACCCAGATGGGACGGAGGAGTGTACACTCACTGATGGGACCATCATTCAAGTTAACCTGTAAGTCCACACCTATCTATCCACGTTCTCTACACTGACATGCATCTGGAAAGGTAAAAGCTCTTGGTGAAGAGTTCCCAATCTGTCTCTTTCGTGAAGTCAGTGGTTTTGTTGAAGTAAGTCTCGTATTTTTCACCACTGTCCTCATGTTCTCTCCTCCAGGGATGGCAGTAAGGAGATCCGGTTCAACACAGGCCAGAAGGAGGTCCACACAGCAGACTATAAAAGGAGGGAGTACCCAGATGGCAGACAGGAGACCCGCTACACCACCGGACGCCAACGTTGTCATGGACAACAGGCCCTAGGACTGAATCATTTGTTTCGAGAAGTTTAGTTTAATGTCTATTTATTTATTTTGTAAAATAAACGTTTATCAAATCCCTGTGCATACATTTAGGGAGTGTATTAAAGAGTCAGACACATTGAAGCAGTTTTAAATGAAAACTTTAATACTTCTGTACCCTTCATACAGACAGTATTTCAGATAGAAAATAAAGTGTTCAGCTACATTCTGCTCAAAACAAAATGTTTGAGATTTGTATGTACTGTATATTGAAGGCAGCATTCTTACAATGCAGAAGGAACAGGGAACTGAAGAACCTGTCCAATGTCACAGCAGATCTCTGGGGGGGGGTCAAAGGAGAGAAAAGGTTACTTGATAACGTATTGACTACAAAGACTTGATGTCGCTCTCTTGAACAAACAGATTACACTTTCTTTGAAAACCACAGTAACACTGTTACTGACCATATGATGCCTGGGGTCCTGTTATGTGCTTTGCAAAAAAACCTGTCACTGATATTCATTCATTCACTTCTACAACACGTAATTAAATTCACACTTCATTGTCTAATGGAAAACTGCATAGAATGGATGGCGGAAGATGTATACATACATAATGTCCTGCATGTCATTGTAACAGCAAGTTTAGGCCTATATGAATCCTACCTTGAAGGGGGTAGTGTATCCCAATGTGTGTGCTTACTGTGACTATCGCTCGGACATTGGCTACTAGGTAGCTACTTCCCACGCCGTTGCCGGACAGTAGTGATGGGGGAGCGAAGAGTACTGTGTTGCGGTGTTGCCATTCATGCCCTCCCCATTGAGTAGTAGAGTATGTATGGTTAGCAATACTAGTTATTTCTTGTATGGGCTACTATCCTATTTGAAATAAAATTATGGTAGGAATGAAATGGCCACGTTAGTTACCCGGCTTATCAACTTGTCGTGCAGCCCAATCAGCCACGCAAAATTAGCTGATTTGCTTTCTATACACATCAACTCGCCCATACTCCGGTCACCATATTGGGCTGTAGCTACCCACACTTACCTTCGAAGCACATCTCATGAGTAGCAGACCCTTTACTTTCTTCCTGTGCCAATCAAAATTGCTTAGACCTAGTATCAATGTTAGCTAGGTAGGTAACATGACAACGTTTAGCAACCCGGGATTAGTTAAAAACAGCCGGTGACATGGTTTGTGAAATTATATAAAATGCGTGTAAAATCATGCTGGAAGAAAAAAAGGTAGCTTTGCTAATATGGGTCATATTTCTGGAACCATTTGGGCTAGACACAGTGTTCTCTGCTATAAATCTGCAAGCATGCCTGTCGCGAAGCGGCGCTCCATTTTTCCTCTGTTGCTCAGTGGCTGTGTGACAGCGAACTTGAAATGGCAACGCCTACTTAGACTGGCCTGTGACCTTGGTTATACCAGACAATGAAATTATACAATGTATCAACTTTGCTCATTGCTCTAATGTATCAAATGTACAGATGTAGCAACGGATGGCTCATCGGGGTCTGCATCCTCTCGCCTTCACAGTCAAATTATATTTTAAAAACTGAGCGGACAGAGAGAAGCAGGTGAGTGAAGGCTGGTAGGGGATGCAGAGAGAAGCAGGTGAGTGAAGGCTGGTAGGGGATGCAGAGAGAAGCAGGTGAGTGAAGGCTGGTAGGGGATGCAGAGAGAAGCAGGTGAGTGAAGGCTGGTAGGGGATGCAGAGAGAAGCAGGTGAGTGAAGGCTGGTAGGGGATGCAGAGAGAAGCAGGTGAGTGAAGGTTGGTAGGGGATGCGGCTGGCTGATTATAGCTGCCACAAGTGAGATGCGCCTGAAAGTGAACATTACTAGACTGGCGCAAGAGAGTAGTTGTTGCTTAATGAAAACAATTTATGAACAAAACTGACTTTATAAACTGTGGCAGCTGATTTCTTTTAGATCGGTAGGACTGAAAAATGTGGTACTATCATATTGTACAACGTGATTCAAAAATGTTGGTATCATGATGTTTTGGTACCATGGTACCGGTATACCGTGCAACACTACTCCTGAATGAGAGCCAAACCCACCTTTGTCTCTTGCTGTAGTGTCTTAGTCAAAGTCAGCCAGCCCTTTCTCCACCAGAGGCAAGTAGACCAGAGCTCCATCCTCGTCATACAGGAACACAGACAGCTCCGGTTCAGTGGCCTGAGACAACCAGGAAACAGCATTATCATAAAAACTACACTATAGCTTCATTATCATGATTGGCGGAGATGACCAACAGCACCAAGGTTACCATCTCACAATGACCTAATTGGCTGAATGGTATTTGAACAGTATACTGTTTATAACCACAATACACACATGCAACAATTCTGCTGTTATCGCCCTTGTTGAGCAGAGACCACAGTGACGCTGAATGCCAAAAATCCACTATCATAACCATGACCACACTTAATGTGTCGTCATCGTCTGTCCAGCTTTTTATGACTGCCACTGATATGACGGGGATAACTAAGGCAGATGTTGCTCACGGTAACGGATGCGGTGCAGCAGCTGTGCAGCAGGTCAATCATCTCCAGGGCAGCCTTCAGGCTCCACTCTGGCCGGTAGGACAGGCGCTCCTTCTCCAGGTTGTGGCGGGGTGGTCTGAAGCCCGCCACCCGCACCTTGATGGCCTTACAGGGAAACCGCAGGAGATGGGCCGGGATCTGACGCAGCCTGACGGGGAGAAAAACAAAGACGCCATATTACCTCCGTTAACCAGAGAGGAAAAGGCAAAGCGATAGGTTTTTACTCTGCCCAAAATCTGTCCACAAAAATGAGACAGACATTTTTGTATGGAGGTCAATGAGTGTGTCTAATTTGGTCAACACTTTTTTAATTTTTAAAATTTGCGATGTGGGGCTTATTTGATCTAATAGAAGTTTTGTAATGGTTAGGTTGTAAACAAATACACTGATATAAATGGACGCACGTGGCATTCCGGCAACTTTGGGAAAAAAATAAATACTTTTTGCCTGTTGTCATAGAGATACTCTATAACCCATTTTAGCGTGGACATTGCCGTTGAGGACTTCCACCATTTTAAAGTAGTCAACAGGGTGGGGATTCCTATGAATTGGGAGCAATCAGCCAATGAAGAATAAGACAATTGACTACTTAAAATGGAGACAGCCTCAATGGCACTGCCCATTGTTGGGGAATTATCAGAATTAGTTGGGTAACATAGATAAGATGTTTTATTTTCATTATATGTTTGTGAGTTACTTCTCTACAGAATGTCTATTTTTGTATAATACTGTTCGCCATTTGCAGTCATCTGTTCTCTGTCAGGACTAAGTTACTTGGGCCGCAGAGGGGAGAGGTCAAGCGTGTATCTCTTGGCTCCACAATGTCTGTGTGCCAGTCACTGTGTCTCTGTGAACTTGTCAAGGAGGGGGTATTTGATATATGCCTGTTGATAGGTTTTGTTTTATGGTTCTGAGAGCGAGAAAAGAACATAGTTTAGGAGACAAAGCTGAACAATAATTTATGGCCAATGCTGTCTGGCTATGTGTGTCTTTGCTATAAAGGATCTCAGTTGCAATGTGTAAGGGACTCTCAGAGAATTCATTGATAAACACTGAATTGATCTGAGAGTCACAGGGTTGTGATGGAGCTCATATAATTAAAGATGGACTTTATGATAACTCTTGACTTGTGTGTGGTTTGCTCTCATGATTTGGTAAATACAGGACATTTCCACGACACCATGCTGTCAGACACTATAATGGCACAGATACAAAGATGAGTAGTCTATCTCAAAGGTTCCCAACCAGGGATACAAGGACTCATAAGACCATAGGCTTACTGGTAAAATGCACGAGTAAATCAGGGCAGACCAAAATTCAGTTGGTGGTACAGTAACCGAAAAAGGTTGGGAACCACTGCTCTTGCCTGTTGTTCGCATGCCCTCTCATTGGCTAGAATGGTCCCACCTGATCTCGCCTCCTTTTGCCTGCCTTCCATCTTTGAGGATGTGTATTTCCATTGTTAGAGCGGTCACTTGACTATCTTGTCAATATAATAGACAATCAATCTGCACGAAAATGGGATTTACTTATGCTCCAATCTCCAGTAGGATTCGGCCAACAGTGAGATGTCTTACTTGTGTGTGGGAAGGGTGTCGTCAGAGCCAAAGTCCACGTGTCTGACCAAGATCTTAACAGGGTTGAGGCCAGCGAAGCCCAGCAGCTTGGCCCGGTAGTACTTCCCATCACTGTATTCTGCCAGACACGGGGCCTCTGGAGAGATGGATACACAGGATCAACAAGTCAGCACTTTACCACCTAGCTCGTTATAAGTCCCTGTTACAAGACCCTACGGAAATGTTTTAGTAAAAGCATTAAGTGTGAAGTTTAGTCCATGGAAAGTGCTTGTGATCGTGTTGTGGTTTACCAATGGCGAAGTCCGAGAGCATGGCCAGACGGTCAATCCTGTCATGGACTCTCTTCAGTGCTTCCTCCAGACTCTCCCCACCAGACTCCACACAACTACTGCCATCTAAGGGATACAGGAACACCTGCAACACACACGCAGTAGAAAAAGTAGAAAATGTTGCAAAAGGCATAACAAATCATTTCAGAATTGACATTACAGTTGGGTATGGAAGTGGTGGTACCTCGTTGGGGGTCCGGAGGTGTTTGATCCTGACCCGGAAGCGTTCGCCTTTCTCAGGCAGGGTTGGGTATGAGAACACCCTCGGTACTGGCTCTGGGTCCTCCAAACCCTGTACATAAGACAGGAAAACACAGCAGAGCAGTGGGGATGACTGACATTCTCACACTCGATAAATAAATAAACAAATGTAATTGGCAAGTTATATCGCAGTGTGCATACTAGCAATTTCAAACAACATCTTATATACAGATGGCACTGAATAACCAACGTACCTCTGTGTCAATGTCCCAGTCATCTAGATCTAGGTGAGATGACACCACCAGCTCCTGAGGAAAATCACAGATTTAGACAATTGTGTTGAATCCCCACAAAAATTGAAGGATTGGAACAAGGGTAATACCCACTCCCACCTCCCTACCTCCTGCGTGGATGCAATAGCCTGGTCTACAGAGGCGTGTTGGTGGTGAACCATGATTCTGCTTAGAGTCATGCCATCCAGAGAAATCTGTACTGTCAGACAGCCCAGAGGATCCTCAGGCAGTTCCTAACACACACAGTCATGTTTTTTGTTACATTTCATCATACATCAGGCCAGTGAGTCCATGCACAACTGATACAGGGCCTTGCCTGCAGCTTATAGTGAGACACCCACACTTACTCAAACTGAGAGGATCACCTCATATCCCCCAAGCACTAACATACCATCTTTGTGTGTGTAGTATCCACCTCACCATAACTTGCATGTCCACACAGCGGTTTAGCAGCAGCTCTTTCAGCAGAGCCACAGCATCCCACTGCCACGTCCTGCCCACCTGAACAGAGAGAGGGGAGGGGGGAGCTACTGTAGATAAAGGAGAGGAAGCTACTGCGATGGAACACAAACACCACGATTCTGAATCTAGTCCACTCACAGGGATGACTCCGTGCAGCTGGCAGGGCATACAGAGCTGGGGAATATCCTCACACAACACTGTGGGGTAGACGTGACACACTGGGATGTTCTCCACTAGACCCTGGTCCACGTAGCGCACCTGGAACACACACACAGGTTGGGGTCTTGTAAGTTTTGTATAGACATCATTTGTATAAATTGTTCAAAATCCCAGTATTTATTTGTTCACAAAAAAACGTGTCTGTACCTTAACATGACCTCCAATGACCTCCAGCACCTCTCCTCTGTACCAGAGCATGTCAGAGCCCATTACAGCACAACCCAGGACACTCTTCCAGGTGTAGGGCTTCAGCCTGGGAAGGGTCTTTATGTGCTGCTGTAGACGCTCCCGCAGCTGCTCAAACTGACGCCCTGACAAACACACAGTAGTTACGCATGTACACTGAGTGTACAAAACATTATGAACACCTTCCTGATATTGAGTGTGTCACCTAGGGCTGTTATGATGACCACTGAATTATTTTTCTTAGATGCATGCCAGCAAAGCACAACACAATACAAGTGGCTCCCATTTTGGCTGTAGTGTTTGTTGCGTGTTCCGGTGAGGGCGTGCACTTAGTTATTTATATCCGGTAATGTTCTCCGGGATTCTCCGTCTTAAATTTGATCGTTTATTTACATATTAGGGTACCTGAGGATTGATTAGGAACGTTGTTTGATATGTTTGGAAGAGTTTATTGTTAACATACGGGATTCATTTGTATGCATTTTAAACGAGGGAAACCGGTGGATTACTGAGTCAAGCGTGCCAATGAGAGTGAGTGAGAGGGAGCGCAGGGGTAAACAGGAGTAGAAAGGAGAGTACCTGCGTGGTGCGTCATGGCGTAGATGAGGCCATCCTCTCCGATGGCAGAGATGGTCATCAGAGTGCGTCCACAGTGGGGCAGCTCAGGGGGGCAGTAGGCCTGTGTCTTCACCTTCTCTGGGGAGGGGTTAGTACGGGGGGCCGGTTTGGGCGGCGTAGGGGCAGTGGAGACAGGTCGGGGAGAGACTGACCAGTCAGAGGAGGGGGTGGGGGGCTGGTTTTCTGTGTTAGGTGTCCTGTTTTGAAGGCCCTTGAACTTGGAGTCAGAGTCTGATAACTCCTCTAGTTTAGGCATGGGGGACGCTCTGTAGCACAGAACACAGGGACAAAGAGGGCAGATACGTAGAGCCAGCAGAAAGACATGGGTCCTAGGAAACACATTATACTCAACTGTGAAACATATATCCACACACAGTTCTGTTACTCACTGTGGCTTCCTCTCTTTCAGAGCGAGGCCCTCACTAACCAGGAAGTCTGCGATGCTAACGTCTTGCCCGGCCCGGTTGGAGCAGTACAGAGAGACCGGCACCGGACGCTGCTCTGTGTTCTCCTGCAGAGAAGAGGAAAAGGCTGGTATAAAGAGAGATTCAAGTAAAACCATGGATGGTCTCCACTGAGCTGGTGAAGAACAAAGTATCACAGTATTCAGATGATCTACGATTATATATCACAAATCCTGTCTATAACATACTGCCTATTTTAAACACATTTGGATCATTCTCAGGTTACAAATTGAACATTCAGAAAAGTGAATGTTTTCCGATCAACCCCGCTGCCAAGCAAATTCACCCTGGAGCCCTGCCTTTCCGTCTGTCGCCCTCTGGTTTTTACTATTTAGGTTTGAATATAACACCTTTGGCTACCCTCCATAAAACTAACTTCGCAAGTCCAGTCAGTTGAGTTAAAACAGACTTAAAACGCTGGGATAGTCTGCCTCTGTCCTTAGCTGGCAGATCCAATCTGTTCAAATTACATTTTTACCATTTTACCTTTTTCCAATGTCTTCTGATCTTCCTGCCAAAATAATTTTTTACCAAGTTGGATAGGCTCAGTCATTTTATCTGGGCTGGCAAATCACCTAAGATACGTAGAACAATACTTCAAAGGAGACAAGATGGAGGATTGGCACATCCAAATATACTGCTTTACTATTGTAAAGACAATATTCAAAAGATTGTGGTCTGGTGTAATGCTCCAAGTAACAACTGGTGCTCATTAGAAGCACACACCTGCCAATCATCCTCCCTTTCTGCTCTTACTTGTGTCCCACTGTCCTTCAAAGTACACTGGAAACCCCAATGCGCTCTCTACTTTGAGGATCTGGAGACAATTTTCTGCCCCTTCTCCTCTAAGCCCCATTTGTAACAACCACTTATTTTAACCCTCCAAACTCAACCAGGCTTTTGTTTTGTGGCAACAGGGAGGTTTGGTATGTTTCAAAGATGTATTTTTATATGGGAAGTTAGCCAATTTTAATGATCGTGTAGCTAATCTTTTCCCCTATTTTCAAGTCCGTAACTTTGTTTGCTCTAATTTTCAGATGACTGGTGGGAGGAGGCCCTTCTTAGGGTTAACTCCATATCCTCATGTGCTCGGTTAAGTTTAATTCAGTTCAAGGTCTTGCACAGAATTCACTACACCAAAGAGTAAATTCCTCCCAGACACAAATTACACATGATAGATGTTCAAATCACTCCGACCTGCAGCCTTGTCCTCTAATAGCTATATTTGAAGTTACATCTTTGTTGCCTAGTCTCACTAAAAGTAAAGACGGCGTTGTAGTGTTTGCTTCCCTTATAGCACGCAGGGAGATCTTGCTTAATTGGAAATCCTCCAAACCTCCCACTGTATTAGCCTGGTTAAAAGATCTGTTTTCGACAATTAGAAAGGTTATTCTGGCAGCCTTTAATTTCCTTTTTTGAACAGTTGCCTTCTATTGATCAGGAGTAATGTTGGCCAACAGGGGATATGAGATTGTGTGAGAGAAGAGGGTATGTAGTGATATTTTTTATTTATTTTTGTGTATATATAATTTCCAATTTATGTTTTAATGTATTTTTGTATGTATGCTGCTTTTGATGTTAAGGGGAGGGAGGTGTTTCAATAAGTATAGGGGGATAAAAGGATGTATCTGTTCAATTTGCAATTTGTGTTTATTTGTCCAATAAAAATATATATACACACAGTACCAGTCAAAAGTTTGGACACACCTACTCATTCAGGGGTTTTTCTTTATTTGTACTATTTTCTAAGTTGTAGAATAATAGTGAAGACATCATTTGAGATTCTTCAAAGTAGCCACCCTTTGCACACTCTTGGCATTCTCTCAACCAGCTTCATGAGGTAGTCACCTGAAATGCATTTCAATTAACAGGTGTGCCTTGTTAAAAGTACATTTGTGGAATTTATTTCCATCTTAATGCATTTGAGCCAATTAGTTGTGTTGTGACAAGGTAGGGGTGGTATACAGAAGATAGCCCTATTTGGTAAAAGACCAAGTCCATATTATGACAAGAACAACTGAAATAAGCAAAGAGAAACCAGTCTATCATTACTTTAAGACAAGAAGGTCAGCCAATGTGGAGAATTTCAAGAACTTTGAAAGTTAAGTGCAGTTGCAAAAACCCTCAAGCACTATGATGAAACTGGCTCTCATGAGGACCTCCACTGGAACGGAAGACCCAGAGTTACCTCTGCTGCAGAGGATAACTTCATTAGAGTTACCAGCCTAAGAAATTGCAGCCTAAATAAATGCTTAACAGAGTTCACGTAACAGACACATCTCAACATGAACTGTTCAGAGGAAACTGCATGAATCAGGCCTTCATGTTCAAATTGCTGCAAAGAAACCAATTCTAAAGGACACCAATAAGAGGAAGAGACCTGCTTGGGCCAAGAAACACAAGCAATGGACATTAGACCGGAGGAAATCTGTCCAAATTTGAGATTTTTGGTTCCAACCGCCATGTCTTTGTGAGACACAGAGTAGGTGAACGGATGATCTCTGCATGTGTGGTTCCCACCGTGAAGCATGGACGAAGAGGTGTGATGGTGCTTTGCTGGTGACACGGTCTGTGATTAATTTAGAATTCAAGGCATGGCTACCACAGCATTCTGCAGCGATACACCATCCCAATTGGTTTACGCTTTGTGGGACTATCATTTGTTTTTCAACAGGACAATGACCCAAAACACCTCCAGGATGTGTAATGGCTATCGGAGCAAGAAGGAGAGTGATGGAGTGCTGCATCAGATGACCTGGCCTCCACAATCACTCGACATCAACCAAATTGAGATGGTTTGGGATGAGTTGTTCCGCAGAGTGAAGGAAAAGCAGCCCAAAAATGCTAAGCATATGTGGGAACTCCTTCAAGACTGTGGGAAAAGCATCCCAGGTGAAGCTGGTTGAAAGAACGCCAAGTGTGTGAAAAGCTGTCATCAAGGAAAAGGGTGACTACTTTGAAGAATCTACAATATTAAATATATTTTGAATTGTTTAACACTGTATTGTTGGTTAACCTGTCTAGGACTGTTGCCAACAGTCAATGAAATTGCAAGGCGCCAAATACAAATCAACAGAAATCTCATAAATCAAATTTCTCCAACATACAAGTATTAGGCACCATTTTAAAGATACAATTCTCATTAATCCAGCCACAGTGTCTGATTTCAAAAATGCTTTACAGCGAAAGCTCCACAAATGATTTTGTTATGTCATCACCAAGCCACAGAAAACCCCAGCCATTTTTCCAGACAGAGAGGAGTCACAAAAAGCACAAATAGATAAAATGAATCACTAACCTTTGATGATCTTCATCAGATGACACTCATAGGACTTCATGTTACACAATACATGTGTTTTGTTCGATAAAGTGCATATTTATATATATTTTTTTTAAATCTCATTTTAAATTATTACGTTCAGTAGTTCTAAAACATGCGATGATTGTGCAGAGCCACATGAATTCACAGAAATACTCATTATAAATGTTGATGAAAATTCAAGTGTTATGCATGGAACTTTAGATACACTTCTCCTTAACCTGTTATGGCTGTATCCCTTTGTTCTCAATTTCCGCCTGAAGACATACCCTAATCTAACTGCCTGTAGCTCAGCCCCAGAGGCAAGGATATGCATATTCTTGGTATCATTTGAATGGAAACATTCTGAAGTTTGTGGAAATGTTAATTGAATGTAGGAGAATATAACACAGTAGATCTGGTGGAAGAAAAGAGAAAGAAAGAGCATACGTTTTCTGTTTTTTATCGTTGTAGCATCATCTTTCACATGTACTAGAATAGCCACACAGTCAGATAGGATGCTGGAGATACTTTTGATGGATAACACAAGAGGGCAACTGTAGGTGTGCAAAGTGCAGACTGATAACTTCAGGAATGGGTGAGCTACATGACATTTAGCATGAAGTCACCCAGGTGTCCCACACAAGTTTCCCAAATGTACACAAGTGGCCGAAATTGGTGAAATGACCTATAACTATATACAACAGTGCAAATAACTATATACAACATATCAAAAAGCAATTCTAACACAAAAAAATATATAAAAATGCTTTAAAAAAATTATAAAAAAACAACAAAAAAACAGGGGTAGACCGTTCGGAAGCCCTCTACACAATCTTTTGTTGCCTGTGCCATGTCCCATAGCAGTCTCTTTCTGCTGTAAAGCAGAGGCAAACTGAACAACTGGTGCAGGTGATGGGGGATTTCATGTGACAAAGAACACAACGACGCCTCTATGCTTTACCCTTTTGGCCCTGAGGCACAGTCATGCCTGCAGTAATGAACTGTGGCATATGAACACCACTGGAGGCAGGAGTAGAGCTGGCAGAGGTAGAGGCGGCAGAATGTGATGCAGTGGACTTGCTTGCTGTAGCCAGCAAGCTCCTGGATGAGCAGCTCCCTGAAGGCTAGCTGTGAGATGGGGGGCTGTCCACAGCTCTTGGCCATTTCCTTCTGGAGGATGAAGGAATTCACCACAGCAATGTCAATGAAATGGTAAAACAATGTCTTGTACCATTTCTTTGTCTTAGGTAGAACATTGTAGTACCCTATAAGTGCGTCTGACAGGTCCACACCTCCCATGCTCTTGTTGTAGTCCTTGATGACTGCAGGAATGGGGACATTTTTGGTGGTCCATGCCCCAGTAGCGTCCTTCACACACCTGACGACGTGATCTCCACTGAAGGACTTGTGGATAGTGGAGCACATCACCACCTCTCTGGTGTCCATCCACTTCACAAACAGCAGGCCATCTTCATGGATCCATCGCATGGTCCCCCGCTCAGCCCGCTTAGGCATGTCATTTACCTTGGTCTTCGGAAAGCCCACTCTATTGGTCCGAATGGTGCCACATGCCCACACCTCCAGCTTTTTCAGGTCTGCAAACAGGGTAGGGCTTGTGTAGAAGTTGTCCACAAAGAGTTTGTAGCCCTTCCCCAGCAGTTGAAAATCCAATAACTCCATTACAGAGTCATAACTAAGTCCTTTACCAGTCGCACACGTGTTCTTCCCCTCATAGACAAAAAAATTGCATGTGTATGCACACACAGAATCAGCCAAAACAAACAGCTTGTAACCCAACTTAGTTGGTTTGTTACGCATGTATTGTTTTAGGCCAATTCTGGCCTTTGAGGCTACCATCCTCTCATCTATGGACAAGTTCTGGGCGGGCTGAAAATGTATCTTGCAGGCCTCAACCAAGCTTGCGGTGCCTCTCCTCCTGTCATTCTCCTCATCAACTTCTGGGTCACTGATGTGAAGCGCCCGTGAGATATTTAAAAACCTTGTAGAGGACATGACAGGGGGGGGGGCGGGGGGGGGGGCAGGTGAGTGGGGATGTTTTCCAGTAATCCTTTAGGGTTTTTAACTTCACCAGCCCCATGTAAATTACCAGTGAAAAGTAGCAGAAAAGGTTTGACATGAAAATGGGCTTCCATGCCTCTTTCTTTCCTGCTTGCTTCCTAGCCCCATACTTGTTAGTATTACACACCGGGGAATCAACAACTGCCGGGGTGAAAAACAATTGGAAAAAGTTGCATGGGGCTGTATTTTGATGTCATGTCGAGCTGAGGTCCAGGCCCTTTTGGTCGGAATATTGGAGGACGTGGCTCCACATCCTTCTCCAGCAAAGAGTGCCATTGCCCCTCTCTCTGCCAGCAGGTTCCACACTTCCCTTCTTCCGCTTGTTTGTTTTGTTTGATAATGTCCATAATTTATGTCCAAATAGCTTCTTTTGTTAGGGCGTTTGGTAAACAAATCAGGTCCAGTCAGACGAAAAGTTCAAAAAGTTACATTACAGGTCGAAGAAACTTGTCAAACTAAGTATAGAATCAATCTTTAGGATGATTTTATCATAAATGTTCCAACCAGAGAATTCCATTGTCTGTAGAAAAGCAATGGAACGCAGGTCGCTCTCATGTGAAATGCACGTGACCAGCGCGTGGCTCTCTGCCAGACCACTGACTCAAAGAGCTCTCATCCGGTCTAAAGACGGCTGACATCTAGGACTGGGACTGAGTAGGAGGCAGTTTACTCTGGGCACGCTATTCATCCAAAAGTGAAAATGCTGCCCCCTATCCCAAAGAAGTTAAGGGCTTGTAAAGTAAGCATTTCACTCTAAGGTATTCGGCGCATGTGACAAATACATTTGATTTGATTCACTATTATTCTACAATGTAGAAAATAGTTTTAAAAAATTAAATAAATTTGAATGAGTAGGTGTCCAAACTTTTGACAGGTACTGTGTGTGTGTGTGTGTGTGTGTGTGTGTATGTATATGTATATGTATATATATGTATATCACACATACAACAGGTCAGCCAACAGGGGAAGACTCGTCGAGGCCTGTTGACAGAGAGTATACATCACGAGGTGACGCCTCCATCTGCTGGACGTGCCAGGTCTCGACGGGCTCTCTGGCCAGGACTAATTGGGGCTGATTGGGAGTTGGTGAGAAATCAAGGGCTGATTGCTCACCAGCTGAACGAGTCCCATAAAGCTTCCAGAAGGGCAGCACACAGGGGAGAGAGTGGGGGAAGAAAGGACTCCCGTATAGTTGGGGATGGTTGCAGAGGTAACAGGAGTGAGTTCAGTTTTTGATTCCCACAGGATACAGCAAGACCCGGAGCCAAGAAGACGGTATCCCGTGGGTCTCATGGGGAGACGTATTCTTTTCTTTTTGAACTATTGTTTTAATAAACACATTTGAAACTAAGCTAAACCTACTCTGTCCGTGTCTGATCTGTGTAAACGTTTTCACCCAACCCCCTGGTCTGCCACTATATCTATACACACACACACACACACACACAACCAGTCAAACGTTTGGACACACCTACTCATTTAAGTTTATATATAAAAACATGGATGGTCAAATATGCCACAACACAAAACAGTGTGGCATCAGAGACTAGGCTCCATCCCCACCCCTCTTTGCTTGGAGTTCACATAAGTGTGGGGAAGGGGTAGGGACTAGGGGAAGTGGTAGGGCTAGGAAAAGGTGTGTGATGTGGCATCACCTTGATGGTCATGATGGCCATGGCTCCTGTCAGGTAGTAGGAGATGAAGTCACACGCCGTGGCTGTCCAGGTGGAACGACCGCCTGCAGGTCTGAGAGGGAGAGAGAAAGAAATGGAGCGAGAGAGAGAGAGAAAGAGTGATAAATTTGAAATGAGGTCTAAGGAGAATAGCATGCCCCTTGCTCCACTATTAGGATAGGTGTGATAAATAGCTCATGCCCAGAGGAAACCTGTCAGAATCTATTTTTGTGAAAGGCCTACTAATTCAGGACATTTTGCCAGGGATCAGTGTTTGAGGTCAGCCCTTCGTATACCTGCATTTGTGTGTGTGTTCACCTGATTTCACTGAGGGAACACTCCAGCACCAGACAGCCAACCAGACTGGGCAGCAGTGGTCTCAGGTTGTTCACATGGAGTTTCACCTTGTTGCCAAAATCACAGCGTACTACCTAACACCATGTGGAGACAAAACACCACACTGCAGTTACAGCTGGATGTACCCATCCATCCGTCACTGATGAAACAGTTATGACAAATCAGCTACAATGTTATTACTTCTAAATCCACTCCTAGTCCACTTCTGTGACTCGTAAAGGATAGATGTGTGTGTGTTCGTGTGTTACCTCGGCAATGCAGTCAAGGGAAACAGGAGAACAGAGCTGGCCCCTCTCCCAGACCCCGTTGTTGTAGGCAGCACAGTACATGTCTGCCTTCCACTCTATCGCCTGGGGCTCTGTACGGGCATACTCCTGCTTCAACAACTCATACACCCTGAAACAGAGAGGGGGAGAGAGCAAGAGGGAAAGGGAGAGAGAGAGAGCGATAACTAAATGACACAGACCTCTCATCAGCGTCTCATTCTAAAGTCACACATCCACTCTACAGTTACAAGATTCCTGTGTGAACACAGCCCAATATTCTCTGCTGGATTTGGCGAGGCTTCAGTAAGCCATTGTCTGTCCCTCCTTGCCCTCCTCTCCATCTCCACTGGCTGACCTCTTGAGCTGGGTGTCCATCTGTAGAAGCTGGACGTAAAAGCTCCCGGGTGAGACCACGTGGGTCAACCTGACCCTCAGGTCTTTCAGGTTGGCCGGCAGCATCAGGTAGGGCTGGATCTCTTGGTCCTGCTCTGGGGTCTCCTGTCCCAGGGAGGTAGGGGCTGGCTCACACTCACCCAGAAGACCCTCGAGTGGGGGGTCCCACACTGTGGTGTCTACCACCGGGGCCTGGGTGTCCTTAGATTTGATGCTAAGGAAGAGGGAGATGGGGTAAAACAAAACATCTCCTTTTTGGAACCATACCCACATCTGTGTGTGTAGGTATCAAAAAGTCTAAATAAGATTAGTTATTGATTTTACCCATGAAGTATCCTGCTGTGAGATGACAGACACACACTCACCCCTTCTTGAAGCAGGCCAGTTGGTCGTTGACCAGCAGATCTTCAATGTTTGCTAACGGCTCGCTGGAATCACTGGTCTCAAACAGCCTGACTGGCAGACCCCTGCCCCTTCGACCAGCCTCTGGGGGTTCAGACGACACACACAAATCAATCAACTACAGAACAGTCACACGGTTGTCGTAGGATGCCAAGACAGTGCCGTGTGAAAGGAGAACACTCCAGTTCTACCCGTCTTACCTGTGGCCACAGCGGTCACAAGTCTCTGGTCAGCAAGACTCTTGAACTTCTCTATACACGCTTTGCTCCACGTCTCACCCTCTTCCAAAGGAATCACATCAGCCAGGTAGCACTGGATGGCCTGGGTGGGGGGGAGAGGTAATTGTCAGAGCCAGTTGAATAATAGGAGTGCCCTGCCCAGTCTACCAACCCTAGCAGTTAATGCTGGGATGGTATATGGATACAGTCAGCCTTATTTATTCTCCATCCAACATACTCTTGTGTAGTGTGACCTCACCATGGCTGGGAGGGCAAAGAACTCATCCTTGATCTTCCTCAGGTCGTTGACTGACAGAATCTTGTTGTTGCCAAAGTCTACAAACTGGACTTCCACCTTCCTGCCCCCGGGAATACCTACACACAATAACATTCTAATCTTTAGGTAGACTCTTTTCCATACATTTTTGGAGTTTGCATATCATTTATTATCTAAGGGAGTGGTTCTAAAACCTCTCCTCGGAATTTCCAGACATTTCACAATTTTGTTGTAACCCTAAACTAGCTCACCAGATTTCACTTAGTTGACTATTTTAAAATCAGGATGTGGTAGTTCTGGAATAGATAAAATACATGGAACGGTTGTGGGCCCCCAGGAGAGGTTTGAGAACCACTGATCTAAGGGGACAATACCGTAAAAACACATTGTGACCTCAATGAGCGTACCTAGGGGCTGTGGCGGTCTTTACATTTTGTCAGTTGGTAACCGTCATGCCAATGACTGCTAGTCTCACGGTCTCAAAGACCAAAAACAAACAGGTAGGCTGCTCCTTAATAATCTGAAAGGAGTTGTTATTTGTAACAGTACGCACACACACTGAAGGAAGAAAAGAAGCGCAGTAACGTTATGTAGACTAGCCTCAATTAAACTACCTAGCTAGCTTCTCTCAGTTTGACGCAGTCAAGACTGGTACTATTTAATCAGATATGATGAGAAATAACAAGCAAGAAGTCTGCTAGCGCGAGTTAAAAGTGCTTGCCGTCGCTCTCTCTTTCTGTGCCTGCTCGTGTCACTCACTGCGCACACACACACACACCACAGGCCCCTTCTCCCTAGTGCCATGCTCGTTCTCTTGCTCTCCCTCTCCTTTCCTCCACTCCGGTTAATAAAGTACACAAAAGAAATGGAATTTTCTCATACAAGGTTGTGAACCTGACCGGGTCTCTATGTTAAAAAGTGTACTGTGCATATTGTGTCCGTCTGGGAAAGCCCCGGGTCCATTTTGGAACGGGACCTCTTAACTCCCATCACCATTTATCCTCATCATTCAGATTAGACTCACAACAGGGCGCTGAGTACCAATCCATTCATTAGCCAGTTGATTATTCTGCCTTATGCATCAGCGCCATTCATGTAGGCCTACAGAGAGCATTCATGTTGGCCTATGTGACTCATGACTGCCGGTGTGGCGGTAATTCGGTCACCGCAACTGCCCTAAGTGTACCCACGCACAGACAGTGTACTGACCGATGACATGGGCCCTGTACCAGACCTTGTCGTCAAAGCGTGCCACACAGGCCTGATCCAGGACAGGACAGTAGACCTCCAAGTCCTGGTCCTCTCCTCTGGTCCCCCTGCTGGGGCAGTCATAGCTGTAACACTCCTGCAGCTTGGCTGTCAGCAGCAGGAACTCCATGTTGTCAACCTGCGTTTAATCAGCGAGGGGGAAGAGTTAGAGAGGGCACTGGAATATCAGTTGATAATGCTTTCATGTGTGTGTGTTTGTGTGTGACCTACCAGTTGGATGTAGAAGTGTGAGGGTGTGTCTATGTGGGACACCACAGCGTTGAGCTCTACGTTGGTACGAGGGAAGACAGGAAGGTAGAACTGGAGAGGCCTCCTGCCACATGGCACAGTCTTGGCATTCCACGCCACAGGAGAGTAAAACCTACAGCAGCAGAACGGGACAAACATATTACTACTGATTATCCATAGCAACAAGGAAGAAACTGATGCAGCCTTCCGCAAAACTCATAAGGGAAACACTGGATATGTACAGTATGCAGGGTTCATACACATTTTGACAAATGGAATTAAGACTTTTTCATGACTTTTAACCAAATTTCCATGACCAATAATTGGTGCCGTCTGTGTGTACGTATAAAAACAGTATGTAATGTGGTATCAACCCTGGGAGGCTGCTCTCTGATACCAACTCCTGTCGTTGTGCAAAGCACTTAACCCCACCACAAAGTAGAATACCTGTTAGGCAACTGTACAAAACAAGAGGTCAGTCTGGAGAGCTACTGGGTGTGCAGGCTTTTGATCAAGCCCCGCTCAAACACTGAGACAGTTTATCAAGGTTCGGTTCAGCAGCTAATTTCTAAAATGTGGTTTGTTTGAGGGGGACTGGAATAAAAGCCTGCCCACCCATTAGCTCTCCTGGAGGATAGTTGACCACCCTTGATGCATAAAATTGCAACATTACAACCAAATACATTTTATGCCTTTTTAAATAATATGCTCATTTTATATATCAAAAGATCAAATGGCTTTGATAGGCTCCAATTATTTTTATTCAGCTGAAGCAAGCCCACACATTTTCTTCAGGAAATGTACCTTTTCTCATTTATTTTAGTTACCTTCGAGGTGTTTATGTTGCAGGCTGACTAGCATCTATTGAGTTGCAATGTCCCATACATTGCATGCCCAAATAAACTATAAAAGTATCACCAAAACAAGTTGAAGCCACTTAATCCATCCTTTTTTCTAAATTTACTGTTCACGATTCACTAATTCTTATTTTGATTCACTGCATTTGAACCAAATCCAAACTAATACAATGGTGAAATGTGTTGTTCGTTTCGTAAAAAATAATAGTTTAAAATGAATAATCTGAATCGTTCAAAAAAGTAAATCAACTTTGTATGGCCTTATTCGCAAGTGTTTTGGACATGACGAAAACATTAATACAAGCTAACAATAGCTTAACAGTTAACTAAAGGGCACAAGATATGTTTTGAATTGGCTACAAAGTTATTAGTCTGTTCAGCCTGAGAAAAAGTCCGGTAAAACGTGCCAATATATCCTCCAAACACCGGCTTCGAGGGCATTATCACTTTTATACAACGTGTTACCAACATATTACAATAATCATTGACATATTTCCATTAAATTTTTTTTTAATGAATATATTCATACTATTTCATCCTTCCACAAGATATAGTCCCAACACAAATCTAAGGTTGCTAACCAAGCAGGCTGGTCGTTCGTTCGTTCGATCGGTTCGGGTGCCAGAGACGCGACCCAGTCATTCAGTCTTTTTGTTCTGCATCTATGGACGAGACACACTTGCAATTCCAGCTGGCAATGTTCTTATCCCTTGCTTGCTATCTAACTAACTACAGCTAATTTACAGTCACATAAAAATGTGCAGCCAGAATAACAGCAAAGTAGTTGCATTTGTTTAAGCTGTTTTCTAGTGACATTTATTTGGATACATCCATAACAATGAGCTAATAAGGCGTGATTTCGGCTGGCATAGAAAATGTTCAGAGGAGCTAGCCAACAACTCAGCTAACACAATCCCTTCAAACTGAAAAGACTGCAAACTAGTTGCACTTCGTTTAGTTTGACATTTTTTCAATTGACATTTCTTTGTATATACCCATAAAAATTATGCCAGCTGATTCATGATTTCGACTGGCTGAGAAACGCTGCCTGCCGGTCTTGTCACGTTCATTACTATGGGACAGCTGGAGATCAAATTTGAATATTGAAACAATGTTGCAAATGTCGGAGACAGACAGCAAGGTTTATACCAATCTCTGCTGTTGAAAACTAAATGTTAGTCTAAAAGAAATGTGAGATAATGTCTAGATGTTTTTACAGTGGAGATCGAGTTGATAATTTGCTTGGCTGACGAGACAGCAGGTTGCCCAGTCAGATGGAACAGAGTAAATACGCATTTTAACGTCATAGATTTAGCCGGTGGTAACTTATGTAATAGTCTGGAATGCGATTTTAACCAATCAGCATTAGACCCACCCGTTGTATAACATATTTTATAGGCGAGGCCTACCTGCTGATGTAATGTTTGACTGTCTCGCTCTCCTTCAGCAACAGCCCACTCTTTTCTCACAAATGCAGGTGATGCGTGTAAACACAGCTGTGCAAAAGTGTCATTCCGATCCTGGCTGATATGTGGATTTTAATTTGATTTATAAAATATTTAAAAACAGTCTCTAAACAAATTACATTAACAGAAATTACTTTTTCCACAACTTTTCAGATTTGATCATTTTCCAAAACCTTTCCAGGCCTGGAAAACACCATTCAAAAAATTTTCCAGGATTTTCATGACCATACGAACCCCGAGTATGTGTGTACCTGGCGAGCTCGAGGAAGACCAGGTACTCTCGGAGGGACATGGGCATGTTGCTGGAACCGCTGTCCATGGGGGCTTTCTTCAGGTCCACCAGCAGAGCACCTCTCTCCTGACCAAACACCTGCATCTCTACTGAGGCTGAGCCCACCACGCGGCGAAACTCATCCTGGGCCTCCGCACTCCAGCCTTTAGTCTGGGAGAGAAGAGAGGAAAAGGAGGGGGATGCAGGTAAAGAAAACAAATCTAAACTTATCCTAGTCACTTATACAAAAGCCCTTCACTTGGAAGAAAAAGATAGATGGCGACATACACAAATGTTATGTCAGAATATGGACAATATGCAAATGTATGCCCCTTACAAGATCTGCAGGCACGATGTCATCGACTTACCAGGTCTGCAGGCACAATGTCCTTGAGGGAACACTTGATAGCCTGAGGGAGCCAGCGGCTCATTTCTGATTGGCCGGCCACGTCCACTCTTCTCAGACGCTCATTCATGTCCCTGATGAACAGGTCTGGACCTGCCTCCTCACTGGGAATGGGGAAGTAGAGGTGTAAGAGAAAGACAGACCTGGGTGACTGAAAAAAACAAATCAATGTTCTGTCCCTTTTTATGCCTACTAGGTTTTTCACGTGTGTGCGTGTGCGTCTGTACCTCTGCAGGGCTATTCCCTTGCAGAAACCGTAGTCTTGGAAGTAGACTCTGACACGGTGAAGTTCAGGAACAGGACAGCTGCGGACCGGGTCCAGGTGACCTCTCTGGAACAGTTCTGTCAGGGTGGCCCGACACCACATCCCCTCCTTCCACTTCACAAACACTGTGGAGCCTGACGGAGACACTCACGCGCAATAGTCAGTGGCAACATCGCACTGCTTTCATTTCACAAACACCATAAAGCCTAGGGAGAGGGACATACCCACAGTAAGGTATCACACACACACAGTGATCTCACCAGTCTCCAGTATGTCGCTGGCTGTAAACAGTCCTCTCTCTCCAGAGCAGAGGGAGTTGATCTTCTTGGACAGCAGAATACAGGCCCTCTGCTCTGCCACGTGGCGGATGTAGAAGTGGTTAGGGTTCACCACATGGGTCACCATCACCCACTCCTGGAACACTGAACACACTCACAGTTTCTATGTGTCTCTATTCATCAAGTTATAGATTATGTGACCATAACTGTTGTGCATGTTATTATGTGACATGTGTGTCTGTCTCTCTTCTACCTTTCCCCTGACTGACAGGTGGGAGGTCCTCCTGGCTCTTCTTGCTGCTCCTCTGGGCTCTCTGTCTCTCACTGGCCTGCTGCAGCTCAGACAGGTGAGCTGGGACAACTACAAGCAGAAACCAAGAAACACCATTATTATCCTATGGGTAATGGGGATGCGGTTTACCTCAGCAGACATGCACTGACGTGCGCTCTAAATGTTGCTGTGACATTGTCACTAACCTCCAACTGAGAACCCTGATGCAGTGGTTTTGGATGAGGCTGTGGTGACTTGATGGCAGGATTTCAAACTGACTTCGTCCTTCCCTTCTCCTCCTTGTTCAATCTCCTCTATAATCTCCTCTATGATGACGTTGGGTCCGGAGTCTGAGACAGGGCTGGAGCTGGGTAAGGGCAGAGGGCCAGGGATGGGAGAGGGGCCCCAGGTATGCCTAGTCATCCTCAGGCTTTCCTGCTCCTGGTGAGGTGGAACATGCTCTCTGGTGCTGGGCGGGGGAGGCCTCATCATCGTTTGGCTCTCCTGCTGCTGGGGGCGGCTGGGCTCTCTGGTGTTAAGGGAGTGTGGGAGCAGGGGGGCCTTCCTATTGGGCCCAGCCTGCTCCTGGGGCCTCTCTCTGTCTCTGTGGATCAGCTCATCTGTCAGACTGAGGGGGGAGTTCAAAAGTCAGTTAAACCATGTAAACAAAGATACATATATTTTTCTATCTGTAGTCAATTACAGTACGTACATCTTAGCGTTCCCAATGTTGATCTTCAGACACGCCTTCAGACTCCTGCCCAGCGCATCCTGCTGTGCTATGCAGCTAACACACACACACACACACACACACACGCACGCACGCCATGGTTCAGATGTGAGTTCAAATTACAGTAGCAGAATTCAGGTCAGGCCACATAGCTACAGGGTTTCAAATTGTAATTCAGGTCAACTTTATTGACTCACCTCAGTCCAGAGCCCAGAGACAGACACTTCAGGTCAAACGACTGTACATCCACAGAAGCCTGCAGGGTCTCCAACAACTGTTCAACACACAAACACACCTCATATTCCTTGAAGTGCCACTCTACAACCAGAAGGTGCAGCTTAATGTATGTATGTATGTATGTATGTATGTATGTATGTACCTGCTCCAGGTCACAGTAGCTCTCCAGGGAGGGGTGCTGTCCGACCTGCTTGGCCTTCTGCATGGCTGTGTCCAGGGCCCTCATCCTCTCCTCCACCCGGCCCAGTTCCCTCCTGCTGGACGGGAAGTGCTGCTCCATGTTGGTCAGCTCAGCCACCAGTGCCCCCTTCCTGACAATGTAGGAATTACACCTCACCCCATGAAACCAGAAAAATAATGGGGTCCACTTACTGTATACGTCCATTTGATCAGCCCTGATAAAAAGCATTACAGCCAAGCCCAATACACACAATAAGTAGCAGAAGCTACAAATACATAACACACTAGCCCATTAGTGAGAAGAAGGTATGAGGTGGTTGTAGTGTACCTTCTATTGAGGATGGTGAAGGCCCTACCCATAGCCTCATCTATCTCCATCAGCAGTCTGGCCTTCTCTCTCTTCACCTGCACCATCAAGCCTTTCACCAGAGTCTGCAGAGCCAAGCACACAGCAGGTATGCTACAGGTAACATCTTGCTTTCATACAGGGCTGATTTACCAGACACAGATTTAGCCTAGTCCTGGACTACAAAGCATGCACAATGTATATTCTCCATTTAATGTGCTTTTTTTAGTCCAGGACGAGAATTAATCTGTCTGGGAAACCAGGCCATAGTATTATTGGATCAGTACAGATGGAAGGACAGGAAATGTGGGACAGTACTTTAGTCGCTCACCTGATGGATGTTGTCCAGATTGGCCATGTTCTCAGAGGCCTGAGACAGAGCCTCTTCTACTGCTTTCAGTGCTCTCTCTACATCTGGACCCTAGAACAGAATACATATATTGCCTACTATATAGAAACAACAGAAATTCTTCCATTTCTGCAGCATTCTTTCAATAATGCCCTGCATCTCTGTTTGGCTGACCGACTCCAGAAGCTTGGATATTACTGATCAGACAGGCCAAGCACACTTATATTAACGTTAAACCATACCTGTTTTGTGTCCTCCTCGAGAGGTGAAGATGAGGATTTGACTCTGTGATGCCTCGGTCTGTCTCTACCAGAGTTTTAATAAACAAAAATAAAGGTTGTCTACAGAATAAGAACGATTACATAAAATGCATTCCGAAAGTATTCAGGTCCCTTGACCTTTTCCACATTTTGTTACGTTAGAGCCTTATTCTAAAATGGATTAAATAGTTTTTTCTCTCTCATTAATCTACACACAAAACCTCTTAAGCAAAAACAGGTTTTACGAAATTTTTGCTAATTTATTAAAAATTAAAAACAGAAATACCTTATTTATATAAGTATTCAGACCCTTTGCTATGAGACTCGAAACTGAGCTCAGGTGCATCCTGTTTCCACTGATCATCCTTGAGATGTTTCTACAACTTGATTGGAGTACACCTTTGGTAAATTAAATTAATTGGACAATTTGGAAAGACACACACCTGTCTATATAAAGGTCCCACAGTTAACAGTGCAAAACCAAGCCAAAGGTACTTCAACAAAGTACTGAGTAAAGGGTCTGAATACTCATGTAAATGTGATTTTGTATTTTGAATTAGCAACATTTAAAAAAAAACTGTTTTTGCTTTATCATTATGGAGTATTGTGTGTAGATTGATGAGGGGGAAAAAAACTATTGAATCCATTTTAGAATAAGGCTGTAACGTAATATTTTTGAGAAAAAGTCAAGGGGTATGAATACTTTACGAAGGCACTATGTAAATAAAGATTAGTTTATTATTTTTTTGACATTTTCAAAAATTTAATTGTGGGGTATTGTGTGTAGAATGATGAGGAAAAAAATGTACATTTTCTCCATTTTAGAATAAGTCTAATGTAACAAAATGTGGAAAAAGTGTAGGGGTCTGAATACTTTCCAAATGCATTATATTTCTAGTTTGGAGTGTTTGTTCATCATTGAGATATGAGACAGAATCTCTGTGATTCCCAACTAAAGGACCCATAATGGTCTGAGGAGAATGGTAGTGTTCGCTCAGAGTTAGCTGCTAAATGGACACTGAAAATAAAAATGAGAATAGGGGGAAATAATATTGAAATGTTTTCTATTTATAATTATGCTCTTAATATGTGTGTAAGGTCAACTGGACAGCAATTCAGTTTCTGCATTGTAAACTGCCAAAGTGAATCATAGTGGCTGGCATGTGTGTATTTATAAGTATGTGAAATAAACTGTTATATACCTTTTCATTTTGTTCATTTTGGCTGTGTAGATGAGGCCAATGATTCTGCTGTCCACCTGCAGTCCTTCCACCCCTCCTTCAGGAAGAGTGGACTCAACCTGCAGGAACACCCACTGCATTTCATACAACTACACTACTTATTCACACTGCAGCCAATTAGCCTGCTGGTAAGTAGTATGAACTGGCACAAAAGTATGTGGACACCCCTTCAAATTAGTGGATTTGGCTATATCAACCACGCCCATTGCTGACAGTAGGGCTGGGCGATATGGCCAAAATCTCATATCCCGATATAGGTAATTTCATATCCCGATAACGATACATATGACATAGCACATTTTCTGTAAATTCAATGAATAACTACTTTATATAAAATGACCACATGTAAAAGGCCTATTTCTCTTTGAATTATACTCAACAAATAAAAAGGTACTTACTCATATTTGATTATTTCTCCTTTTATTTAGAACCTTTGTGCAAATTTTCAATTAAGCATGTAACATAACAAAATATTAATGTATAAAATCTAAAAAAGTTAAATAGAAAACATTTCAACTATAGTTGCAAACAAAATAAATATAGGCTTAAAATATATACATTTTTGGGAATTAATACGTGTCACATTTCAATTTGCAGTTGGTACCTTGGGTCGAGAGTTAGCACCAACTCACGAAACCCCCGTTTCTCAACCGTGTAAATTGGGGCCATGTCTTTGCAGATGTAAATTGTAACAGTAGCTGTTCTCTCCTTCCATCTTCGTGATTCTTTGCCATAAATGGTGTCACGCGGGCAAAAGCCTCTTGCAACGAGTTTGGTGGGGGTTTGTTTTGAGCACTCGACTGTACTTTTTTGGGTCTCATCTGTAGACTATCTCCGTACTGTTTCACATGATTCTTGCGTAGGTGGTAAAAGAGGTTAGTGGTGTTTGATTCTGTTGTCAGGAACGGCCTGCAGCATATTTTGCAGAGGACAGTTTTCTGGTCTGTGCCAGACTTTTCATACCCAAACTATGTCCATGCGACCGAAGTAGCCCCTCTTAGGTTCGAGCTCTGTGTCTCTCACGTTTTTCTATTGTCACACGATATATATATATAGTCATATCGCCCAGCTCTAGCTGACAGGTACAGTGGGGCAAAAAAGTATTTAGTCAGCCACCAATTGTGCAAGTTCTCCCACTTAAAAAGATGAGAGGCCTGTAATTTTCATCATAGGTACACTTCAACTATCACAGACAAAATTAGACATTTTTTTTCCAGAAAATCACATTGTAGGATTTTTAATGAATTTATTTGCAAATTATGGTGGAAAATAAGTATTTGGTCAATAACAAAAGTTTATCTCAATACTTTGTTATATACCCTTTGTTGGCAATGAGGTCAAACGTTTTCTGTAAGTCTTCACAAGGTTTTCACACACTGTTGCTGGTATTTTGGCCCATTCCTCCATGCAGATCTCCTCTAGAGCAGTGATGTTTTGGGGCTGTTGCTGGGCAACACAGATTTTCAACTCCCTCCAAAGATTTTCTATGGAGTTGAGATCTGGAGACTGGCTAGGCCACTCCAGGACCTTGAAATGCTTCTTACGAAGCCACTCCTTCGTTGCCCGGGCGGTGTGTTTGGGATCATTGTCATGCTGAAAGACCCAACCACGTTTCATCTTCAATGCCCTTGCTGATGGAAGGGGGTTTTCACTCAAAATCTCACGATACATGACCCCATTCATTCTTTCCTTTACACGGATCAGTCGTCCTGGTCCCTTTGCAGAAAAACAGCCATAAGGATGATGTTTCCACCCCCATGCTTCACAGTAGGTATGGTGTTCTTTGGATGCAACTCAGCATTCTTTGTCCTCCAAACACGACAAGTTGAGTTTTTACCAAAAAAGTTATATTTTGGTTTCATCTGACCATATGACATTCTCCCAATCTTCTTCTGGGTCATCCAAATGCTCTCTAGCAAACTTCAGACGGTCCTGGACATGTACTGGCTTAAGCAGGGGGACACGTCTGGCACTGCAGGATTTGAGTCCCTGGCGGCGTAGTGTGTTACTGACGGTAGGCTTTGTTACTTTGGTCCCAGCGCTCTGCAGGTCATTCACTAGGTCCCCCCGTGTGGTTCTGGGATTTTTGCTCACCGTTCTTGTGATCATTTTGACCCCACGGGGTGAGATCTTGCGTAGAGCCCCAGATCGAGGGAGATTATCAGTGGTCTTGTATGTCTTCCATTTCCTAATAATTGCTCCCACAGTTGATTTCTTCAAACCAAACTGCTTACCTATTGCAGATTCAGTCTTCCCAGCCTGGTGCAGGTCTACAATTTTGTTTCTGGTGTCCTTTGACAGCTCTTTGGTCTTGGCCATAGTGGAGTTTGGAGTGTGACTGTTTTAGGTTGTGGACAAGTGTCTTTTATACTGATAACAAGTTCAAACAGGTGCCATTAATACAGGTAATGAGTGGAGGACAGGGGAGCGTCCTAAAGAAGAAGTTACAGGTCTGTGAGAGCCAGAAATCTTGCTTGTTTGTAGGTGACCAAATACTTATTTTCCACCATAATTTGCAAATAAATTCATTAAAAATCATTTTGTCATAGGTGAAGTGTACCTATGATGAAATTACAGGCCTCTCATCTTTTTAAGTGGGAGAACTTGCACAATTGGTGGCTGACTAAATACTTTTTTGCCCCACTGTATATAAAAACGAGCACAGCCATGCAATCTCCATAGACAAACATTGGCATTAGAATGGCCTTACTGAGGAGCTCAGTAACTTTCAACGTGTCACCGTTATATGACGACACTTTTCCAAAAAGTACGTTTGTCAAATTTCTGCACTGCTAGAGCTGCCCAGGTCAATTGTAAGTGTTGTTATTGTGAAGTGGAAACGTCTAGGAGCGACAACGGCTCAGCCGTGAAGTGGTAGGCCACACAAGCTTACAGAATGGGACCACCGAGTGCTGAAGCGCGTAAAAATGGTTCATCACCAACAAACTAACATGGTCCAAGCACACGAAGACAGTCGTGAAGAGAGTACGACAAAACCTATTCCCCCTCGGGAGACTGAAAAGGTTTGGCAATGGGTCCCCAGATCCTCAAAAGGTTTTACAGCTGCACCATCGAGAGCATCCTGACGGGTTGCATCACTGCCTGGTGTGGCAACTGCTCTGCATCTGACAGCAAAGCTGGGTAGTGCGTATGGCCTAGTACATCACCGGGGCCAAGCTTCTTGCCATCCAGGACCTCTATACCAGGCGGTGTCAGAGGAAGGCCCTAAAAATTGTCAAATACTCCAGCCCTAGTCATAGACTGTTCTCTCTGCTACCTCATGGCAAGCGGTACCAGAGCGCCAAGTCTAGGTCCAAGAGGCTTCTAAACAGCTTCTACCCCAACGCCATAAGACTCCTGAAAGTCTAATCAAATGGCTTCCCAGACTATTTGTCACCCCCCCACTTCTACGCTGCTGCTACTCTGTTATCTATGTATAGTCACTTTAATAACTCTACCTACATGTACATATTACCTCAATTACCTCGACACCGGTACCCCCTCTTTAAATATTTGTTATTCTTATCTCTTACTTTTTTAAAAGGTATTTTCAAAAAACTGCATTGTTGGTTAAGGGCTTGTAAGTAAGCATTTCCCTGTAATGTCTACTACACCTGTTGTGTTCGGCACATGCAACAAATATAATTGAATTTGATTTATATTACTGTAAATGTGAAAATGTTGAAAATATAGGGACTATACATATACAGGGAAGTGTATACATTCAGCATTGCATTTACAGCCTTACCCCTTTTGAAATATGTATGTGACCATCAGTTTCATGTAGTGTTTGTTGTATAGCTGACACCAGGTGCTAGTACTGTACTGTACCTTGCATTCAGGGCACAGAATGACATTGTTAAACTCCAACGAGCGCAGACAGGTGGTGCAGAAGATGTGGGAACACAGGAGGACATTGGGAAGGTTGCCAACGATTTCGTCCTCTGAAAAGATTAATGGCATTAAAATGTATTTTACAACGTTTTATGCGTTTTTAGATTGGGGGAAGGAGGTGCCTAAACCTTCAACATTTTTTTTTTCCTAAGCCATAATAGAGTTAACGTTAACGGAAGATACTTCCTCTCTGGCCATAATGGTCCAGTCCAGACGTATTGGCACTGTGGCAGTCTATAGGCAGAATGAGATGATGTGTCCGGACCAAACTCTTGATAAGCTTCTTCAAGTCAACAAAATGTATTATTAACTACGATATAACGTTACTGTATAAACACAGTTCGCCTGTTTACTGAAGAAAACGGACCGTATAACTTTTGGTAGCCACAACGTGGCCCGAAGCTAGCTAACAGGTGTGCAATTTGACAGGTAACGTTAGCTCCATATAGCTAAAACTTTAAACAATACGTGGACTGGCAAATTATAATTATTACAATGAATTTACCTGGTAAAGTGTAAGCAATACCGCATATGTTACAAACCACAGAGTTCGGGTTGTCGGCTCGAGGCGATCTGTCCGACATTTTTGAACGGAAGACTACGGTTCACATCGATTGAAAGAATGTTCTGTCTGAGTCTTCTGCCTCCAATTATGTCACGTGCTCATAAAGGCACTCAAGAGCAGATGGAAAGGCCGGACCGTGCACACGACAGGATGGATGGAAAAGGCTGCGCAGAAAAGGCAACTTCTTTCTCCATAATTCCCACTTGAGGGCGCCATATCATACTTTAGCAATCCCTGGCCTTCCGGAACCGCCTGCACCCGGCAGTGATGTAGTCTGTGAGTATTGTGGTCAAGACAGGTAGGCTTAAGAACACGTTGACCATTGTGCACTCAAGTGCATGATGATAACAATTAATTTTAAACATAATAAAGAAAGTATGAATATTTCCACCGTTTTTTCACCTTCTTGCCATTAAATGGGTTTAAGGAGGAAATTGAAACCTTTACAGCTGAATGGACAATGTTATATTTACGAATCGGTCCAAGGGGGATATGAGTGTACAGCCGGCTGCATAGATTCACTTTTGACGGTAAGATGAAACTACTTAATACCGGCATTTCGGGTAGCAATGTTAAACCCTCTGTTTAAAATGAGTAATAATATTTAAATTGGTTGTATGAATGTGTTAATTATGTACATGTTATTGCCTACAGGTGAAACAAGTGCTTTGGGGCAGACAGTGAGAAAGAACAGTTTAAAATTAGTTTTACATGTAAGTTGACCTAATTGATTTAATGTCTATATATTTAAATCTCATAATTGTGACCGACTGTTTGATTCCCACAGTATACATTCATTAATGTGCAGCAATGAGGCTGAGGAGACATCACTTCGATCTGTATGCAGCTGCAGTATTCCAAACACGGTGCCTAAGGGCAGCACAAGCTGTGCAATGGAGCTGAATAATGGGAAGTGACAGGTTACCAGGAGCAGAGAGGCCAGACGGCATAGGTAATGTAGTAAACACAGTCAAATACAACAGCTTTGCCCTTCAGCCTGCGTCCACCAGTCTGAGGTAAAGGAAAAAAGTAGGCCCTACATTCAACCAGGTGAGGCTTGTGAACTGTGTGTGGCTGTCCATGTGGGTGTTTGAGTGAGAAAGACACAGAGGAGAACCAATCAGTAAAAAAGCACAGTAGACTGAAAACGGGACAGCCGGGCATTCGTGTAGTTGAGTCTGTTTCTGCTGTAACATGGACTCTAGAACCGGATGAACCTTTGTTACAGAAACAAGCAAGGCTTTGTAGCAAACAATACTTTAGTTGCCTAGGCAATGCCCCCCTCTCTGAGGCAGCAGCACATGTAGTCAGGAGCGGAGAAGAGGAGGAAATGAGCATCTTAAAACACTATTTGTTGTTGGTATTAGAACAGTTATAACATTGGCCGCAGTCATTTAGCTGACCAATTACGTCATTCAAAATACCATGACCGTCACAGCCCTAGGGTAAGTGGCAAAAAGAGGCATGGCTTCATCTTACTGACTGTAGCCTGTCAGACAGATGCCTAGAGTGCAAAGAGATGTACGAGTCTGTCTGTGGAGGAATCTGGCCTATGGTATTTACCAGGGCTAGCTGCAGACTGGCAGGGGGAGAAGCATGTTTACCACGGGTAATGAACCAATGAGGTGGGCTGCCCAGGGGTGGTCGACGGGGTAATACCCCAACTTTCCCCCCAAATGTGGGTCAATACTCATCCTCGGGTGATTCCCTCCACCCCTGGTTTCATACTCCATGTTTTTTAACAACAATACCAAATTCCCAATAATTAATTGGATTCATCGGATTGACAGTGTGGTGTTCAACAGCATTTGTCTCCCTGCTCAGGCCTGTGTCTCTGGAACACATGAAAAGGTCAACAGACACTCCAGGAGACTCGCACTCAGGGTTTGGTACTAAGTACACCCCCTATTTTACCCCAAAGGGAAAATAGAGACATACAGTAGATCTTCTCATTAAATCTAGGTCAGCTGACACAAACAGGATTGCTCTTTTTGTGAACTGAGCTGTGCCTATGGCGTTATTGCATGAAAGGTAATGGGAGAGATACAGAGGGCCATATTGTACCCCCACAATACACTGATCCTGCTCAATGTGCTCATTGGGTCCATGTATTAATAAGCCAACTCAATAGAGAGGTTTTCTGTCTTCAGATGGTCTTCTCTCTTTAAAGAACGGCTCCTGGAATCTGTCCTTAAATTTCAAAGCCAATATGGCTCTTAACAACCAACATTTATTTATTATTCTTTGTACAGTATATAATATTGTTAGATGCGAGAGTTTTGGGAAAATATTGCTCTCTTTTAAGTTGGGATCTAAGTTCTCCAAGTTAATTTGAATTCAAGAAGTGAATGCCACCACATACTACTCTGTGAACCCTCAGGTGCCCTGGTCCTCTCTCTCTCAGGGCTTTCCTTTTCCCCCCATCCCCTCTTCCATTCCCCCATCCCCTCCACTCTTCATTGACCCTGTCTTCAAAGCAGTGCTGGGAGGTGGAGGTACCAGTCGGACCTAAAGGGGGTATTTAGAAGCGACCGGAGGCCCTAATAGCCAGGGATATCACACACAGCCACATCAGAGGGCCTTCGTTCGCCAGGGCACTAATCACAATGTCGCCAACTATCCCAGGGCCTGTCAGTCATAAACAGGTATTACTCCCCCCGCCCCCTCTGATCGGGGACAATTGCCTTTGAAACAGTGGCCTTTTGAATGGTACTGTGCCGGGGGGTGCAGAGGGTGGGGTCTTTAGCGGTGGGGGTATATTTGAGTGGTAAGCCCTAAGCTGTCTGGGTAAATCACAGTGTGACAATTATCTCACTTTGCTGCACTTTCAGAATGCTTGACCTGCTTCTCAGCATTGATACACATTCTCAGGGCGAGACGGGGGTCGTAACCGAGGGTTCCAGTGTGTGTGAAGGAGTGAGTGTGTTTCAGTGTGTTGGTGAATGAGTGATATAGAGAGAGAGACAGAGCGAGAATGTATGTATATGTGTTTTATCTGTAGGTCTCCATTCACTATAAGTACTGTATGAAACACAAACTTTCGTCAAACAGTGCATAATAGGGCATTTTTGATTTTTTTTTGTTCGTCTTTGTAATCTCTTTGATTTCATTCTCAGGCCTTGTTATGCATAACTCACTAGTCACTACATCAATATTATGACAAGTATTTATTTAGAAAACTTGGAAGAGGCAGATATATTGTAACAAACATCAAAACTCTTCATGTGTACCAGTAATTGTGGTCCATAAATATAGTTTGACACAGAACATGATTTGGTTTTCACACCACAGTGTGTTATTGATGATGACTCACTACTTGAACATTTGGCCTACATGTCTCTCCTCCACATAATAATAGCTGGAATAGAGTGAATGGAATGGTATCAAACACATGGAAACCAGGTGTTTGATACCATTCCATTTACTCCGTAAACATCTGGAAAGATAACTCCATCCCACAACATCTCACTCATCATTATTCATGATTCATTCATGATTTATCTTAATCATGACATTATCGGGATTCATTAATAAGGGTTCAGAAACATCTTATATCCACTCACAACTTTAGACTACTTAAATACAATATAAGTGAATTTGTTCAAATACTTATGACACCTTCAAATGGGGGGACTAGATACATAACAGTAAAACAGATATTTATGAAAATACCCTCAAATAAAAGATGACATTCTGTACTGTCGCCTAATAGCTTCACTGTCCAAATACATATGCAGGGAAGTATAAATAATACAAAAAATGAATATAGCAATCGCAGATTGGCACTTTAATCTATACTTAAACCTTCTCCTACTGTCTACTAAAGCTCCCAGCTCTGCTCTATTATAAACCAAAGTGGATTGGAGTCCATATAACTTAGACCACTGTTTATTATGACTCTTCATAGAGGGGTGTAGTGTGCTGTCTTGTGCCTTGTGACTCAGGCTTACACCTGGTCTGGTGGAGACCCAGCCAAACTAGATGAGATAAATGAATGGAAAATCCGCTGGATATGAAGAGAATGGATATAGGCTCAAGTGGGATATGTGTTCTCTGGCTCACTGTTAGGCCTGTGAAGTAAAATGGCCCAGTGGAATATTGGAAAAGGCTTCTCTGCTGTGATCCATCAGTAGAAGATCTGGACCTCTTCACATGGCTCTGGGAAGATGTTGCCTTCAGGCACAGATGTAGGATCAACATATCATCTCCAAATCATAATCTTAACCTGGATGAATCCAATTTAATCACTTGGCATTACTGGCACTACATTATTGCTGTTAGTCAATAATGTACAGTATAGATGTGGTCAGAGTGTGAGACAGATCTGTTATCTGGTCTGCTGTACTCCATGGATATCATAGTGTCCCTGGACATCATACCCTACTCCTTTGGCCGCCTTTCCTTACAGTTCTCTGCTGCCAATGACTGGAACGAACTGCAAAAATCACTGAAGTTGGAGACTTCTATCTCCCTCACTAACTTTAAGCGTCAGCTGTCAGAGCAGCTTACCAATCGCTGCAGCTGTACACAACCCATCTGTAAATAGCCCATCCACCCAACTACCTACGTCATCCCATATTTGTTTTTGTTTTTCTGCTCTTTTGCACACCAGTATTTCTACTTGCACATCCTCATCTGCACATCTATCACTCCAGTGTTAATTGCTAAATTGTAATAACTTCGCCACTATGTCTGACCTCCTTACTTCATTTGGACACACTGTATACAGATTTTTCTATTGTGTTATTGACTAGGTTTGTTTATCCCATGTGTAACTCTGTGTTGTTGTTTTTGTCGCACTGCATTGCTTTATCTTGGCCAGGTCGCAGTTGTAAATGAGAACTTGTTCTCAACTGGCCTACCTGGTTAAATAAAGGTGAAATAAAAATAAAAAATAAATAGTGTGAATGGTTAGACCTTACTGTACACTATCTCTGTCATTGAATGAAGAGAGATGGGATGTCTGTACACTTTTGAGAAATGATGCAACAGATGTTGTCAGTGTCTCTAGGAAGAAGGCCACATACACACACTCTAAACTAAGGATCCTGGGACTAAACACCTCCCTCTGCAACTGGGTCCTGGACTTCCTGATGGGTCGCACCCAGGTGATGAAGGTAGGAAACAACACCTCCACTTCGCTGATCCTCAACACTGGGTCCCCACAAGGGTGCGTGCTCAGCCCCCTCCAGTACTCCCTATTCACCCAGGACTGCGTGGCCAAGCACGCCTCCAACTCAATCATCAAGTTTGCAGATGACACAACAGTAGTAGGCTTGATTACCAACAATGACGAGACAGCCTACAGGGAGGAGGGGAGGGCTCTGGGAGTGTGGTGCCAGAAAAATAACCTTTCACTCAACATCAACAAAATAAAGGAGATGATCATGGACTTCAGGAAACAGCAGAGGGAGCACCCCCCTGTCCACATTGACGGGACTGTAGTGGAGAAGGTGGAAAGCTTTAAGTTCCTCGGCATACACATGACTGACAAACTGAAATGGTCCACCCACAGTGGAAGGCGCAACAGTGCCTCTTTAAACAGTGCCTCTTTAAAACCCTCACAAACTTTTACAGATGCACAATTGAGAGCATCTTGTCGGGCTGTATCACTGCCTGGTATGGCAACTGCACTGCCCGCAACCGCAGAGCTCTCCAGAGGGTGGTGTGGTCTGCCCAATGCATCACCGGGGGCAAACTACCTGTCCTCCAGGACACCCTATGTCACAAGAAGGCCAAAAATATAATCAAGGACGACAACAACAACCCGAGCCACTGCCTGTTCACCCCGCTACCATCCAGAAGGCGAGGTCAGTACAGGTGCATCAAAGCTGGGACCGAGAGACTGAAAACAGCTTCTATCTCAAGGCCATCAGACTGTTAAATAACCATCACTAGCACATTATATGCTGCTGCCTATATACATAGACTGTAAATCACTGGCCACTTTAATAAATGGAACACCAGTCACTTTAATAATATTGACATATTTTGCATTACTCATCTCATATGTACAGTATATACTGTATTTTATTCTACAGTTTCTTAGTCTGTGCTGCTCTGACATTGCTAGTCCATATATTTATATACTCTTCATTCCATTCCTTTACTTTTATTTTTGTGTATTGGGTATATGTTGTGAAATTGTTAGATATTAATTGTTAGATATTTCTGCACTGTCGGAGGTAGAAACACAAGCATTTCATTACACCCACAATAACATCTGCTAAACACGTGTATGCGTAACCCTCCTCCTGTCAATCACAAACACAACACATGATAAAAACACCGGAGTACTCTGTTGCAAAAACACTTGTTCCAAGCATTTCGCTACACCCGCAGTAACGTCTGCTAAATATGTGTATGTGAACAATACAAGGTGATTTTAATTGATTCAGGTGATGGAAAAAAACACAACGTGTTGGTTAGCTGGGAAAGTGCCATGCAAGCACTATAACGTTTTTATAAACAGAAATCCCACTGCATCTTGATAGTTCTTGAAGCATGTCAAATTCAAGGAAGGCATTGGTTCTACTGGTTCCATACATTTCTCCATCATAGTCATTCTGATTGGACTTGATTTGAAGGTAGAGCCCTGGCCTACTCTCTCTAGTCTTTTTCAGGATAGAGATAAATCTTATCTACAGGGAAGAGGTTCCATGCCCTCTCTAATGAAGAGCTTCCTGAGATATGCTGTAAGTCAGTTCAGCTCTAGTTAGGGAGAATCTTTGCCTCCAGTTTAAGATACATCTTACACCCTGTCTTGAGCTACAAAGGCATGCCATGTTTGTATATAAAACCAACCATGAGGAATAATGTGGAAATAGATATTAGATAACATACTTTTTTATTAATGTCACGGTGTGTGAAGGATCGGGAGACAGGCGCAGGAATGCGTAATAGTTTTTGAACATTTCCACCCAAATTACAGTGTGCCATGTACAGGCACGAGGACAAAGACCGAACAAACACGTATACAAAACACAGGGTTGAACTGAAACAAAAGAGCGAGGAGTACCTCGAATACATACATGGGATGAGACCCGAAAACACAAGCGCACAATGATACATCACGGTACGTGACCCGTAATCATATATGCACATCCAAACGGCACGAAAGCCAAAACAACACAGCACAGGTACTCACAGGCACAACGGACATTGAAACAATAATCGAAAACCCAATGGGAACCAAAGGACACATTTATACAATTACTAATCAGGGGAGAATATGGGGACCAGGTGTGCGTAATGACACAGTTCAGGCCAGTGAGGTAGACCTCCGAAACTGGTGCACGGAATGAGCAACTGTACCGGGGACTCCATGACAATTAAGACAAATTTAAGTTCTTTATCAAAACTAGTGGATGTGTGTTCTCACATGACTAGCACTCCATTCATTTCGCCACGGGCTTCAAATCAATGTTTATTTGTCACGTGCGCCGAATACAACAGCTGTAGACCTTACTTACAGGCTCTAACCAATAGTGCAAAAAAGGTATTAGGTGAACAATAGGTAAGTAAAGAAATAAAATCAACAGTAAAAAGACAGGCTATATACAGTAGCGAAGCTACATACAGACACCGGTTAGTCAGGCTGATTGAGGTAGTATGTACATGTACATGTGCTGTTCTCAAATGCATGGAGAGCACAAGGCACAGCACTTGTGGCCTAACAGTTTGGATGCTTGGTAGTCTTGTGTTTGTTTGTAGATTTTCTAATGAATGACAATGTTTGGTAGACGTATCTAATTGAGGTCATGGGTTCAACCCAGCGATGGTTTGACTGGCAGATATCTGGAGGTGCACGTATGGACACACACATAAACAGACAAACACACACACTCACTCCTTTGCCCGTTGTATCATTATTATACCCCTCACCCTGCCGGGGTTTCCGATGCCCTCCGCAGGCACTCCCTCTAGTCTTTGATGTTCTATCTCTCCTTTTCCGCCCCTCTTCTCTCTGTCCCTATCTTGCCTTCTGTGTCTCTCTTCACTGTCGTTGATCGCTCGTCCCTAGTCACATTTCATATGGTGCCTTAAATGGCCCTTTGGCTTCCTGGCATTAGCATAACCACTAACCTAGCTAACACTCTCATGACCATGGACGTCCCCTCATGTTAAGAGAGTTAGCTCCCATCACTCAGCTCTAGGCTCCACACTACTTCGTAATGAGAGAAGACACTGCTCTAGGTGACGCAGCGCTGCATTAGCACTCAAACAAACAGGGAGACACATGCACGTATGAACACACACACAGGCACACTAGTACTGACTCTGGGATGGATGTCACTGTAATGAAAAGATCAACACTAACACACTTTGGTAGCTAGACACAGTTCTCTGTGTGTACTGACTGATGAAGTGCTTGTCAAACCAGGCGTTCTCTTGAGGGGTGGTCATGATGACAATACCTCTAAGTGAGGCTGTTAGGCCACTTTTTGCCTCTTGTAATGTCTCCCTCTACCCCTGCACCCTGATGTCGTGTGCTTGGGATTTTACTGCACTATATTAGCCAGATGCAAGCATAGACCATCAGCCTGGGACTACACCCCTTTGTTTATGCGATATAGGACTGATGATGTCTCTCCATCCTACTGGGTTTGAGTCATTTACATGTGGAACTAATCTGCCCACACCAAAGACCTCGCCCGTTGGATACCGCCACCATCTTGTAAAACAATGGGTTACCATGGCGATATGTCGTGTTGAGGTATTCCCAGTTTATTGGGGAACAGGATTTTATTAACACTTTCTGAATGTAATCTGGAAATATCATTTTATTTCATTGGTGTCGTGCAGCGAGTCTGCACAATATTTAGGATAATAACAAGACAGGTTTTCATTGACGTTTGGGTCTACGCACAACAACATAACTGTGAACTGGGTTTTTGGGCTGTTTTAAGATATTGCACAAGTGCCATAGTCGGCTCAGTGAGAGATGAAAGGAATTCAAATGTTTGTGTTCTATATGCTCTACCTGTCAAACAGACAATGTCGCACAAGTGGATCAGATTTACGCAGTAAAAACAGTGGAGGAAAAAAACCTGTCCAATCAGAAAATTTGCAGTCACAGCTCTTAAGCTTGAGTGAGACTCTAAACATTTGAGTGTTGTTTCTTCTTTGCTTTGTTTTACAGTGTGGATGGAGTGAGGGCCACATTGGAATCCAGCCATACCTCATTCGCCTGGCCCCAGCACTGTCGGTCTCTCCTCTGTGAAAATAGGTCAATAGGACTGAAGGTTGAGCAGAACACGTTTTCAGACCGACCATAATGTCAATATATTGCCCCATTCACTTGATTCCTGTACGACCACATTCCAATGCTTAAGTTTTCTTAATCCCTTCATTTCAACTTCAAGATTGAAATAAAACGATCTGTAAATTCAGGAAGCATGCCCAGAAATATGTGGAATGTGCTTTCAACAAAAGGGGAAGTGGCAACGTGATTTTTCGCCCCATTGACTTAAATCTTCCATTGTACTCATGGTCTTTGTCTAGAGGTATGTATTTACAGTACTGTATGCTTCAGCAATGAAGAAATCAGGACCAGTTTATTTAGCCTTTGAGGATATTGACACACAGAGGAGTTGGCTGTAGCTTTTGGTCTTTGGTTAAGAATGTACAGTGCTCTCAGTGCTCTCGTAGTCGACAAGCTATACATTGATAACCTACTGTTTCTGAGACACCAAGACCACTCCATGGCTATTCTAAATAAAATGGAACATCCAACACTATTAATGGTAGGGATTGTAGTAAAAAATAAACAGAAATAATCAAATACAACCATTAATAAAGAAACTATAAATACACTATACTATTCAAGTTAGGGAATGTTGAAAAATTATTTGTATTCTATTTTTTATGTATAGTATTTATAAATAGATAAAAGATAGGACAATACATGAAATAATAAATCCCCAAATACAAGGAACTTGAACACAAAAGTATAAATAGGAAAATTACAAACCGAGGACATAAATGGCACAGTATGTGGGTATGAACAGGTATATTTCTGAGAGAAGAGCGGGTGTGTAGGATGAGGGGGTGCCTGTGTGTTTTGTGTGATTGGAAAAGTGTGATGAGTTAAGTGAGTGAGTAAGGAAAATGGTTGCAAATGCCAGAGCCCATGTGTCTGCGAGCAGGAGTTGTGACAGAGCGATAGTCTTCACTTTTGCACAGATATGGGATATACATTTTTAAATAAAACTTTACGCATTCACACATCATGTCTTCTCTTGAGTTTGGCTCAGGGATGGAGTAACCGTTGAACATTTGAGGTTGTGTGTGTGTGTGTGTGTGGGGGGGGGGGGGGGGGGGGGTGTAGGTCGGTCTATGGGTGGAAGGGGAGAGATGGGCAGAGGTGGGTGAGTGAGTGAGCATCCCACATCTGTTGACAAAAATGTAGAATTCCTACTACTGGCTGTTGTTATGGGTAACAATCCTTCCTAGAGGCACTAATATTATTATGTGTATTATTCAGCAATTGTGGGAAAGAATTAAGATATGCAAGATCTTTTGAATGTACAGTACCAGTCAAAAGTTTGGACACACCTAGTCATTCAAGGGTTTTTCTTTATTTGTACTATTTTCTACATTGTAGAATAATAGTGAAGACTTCAAAACTATGAAATAACACATATGGAATCTGTAGTATCCAAAAAAGTGTTAAACAAATCAAAAATATTTTATATTTGAGATTCTTCAAAGTAGCTACCCTTTGCCTTGATGACAGCTTTGCACACTCTGGTAGAGTTTTGTTGTCTGTTAGTTTACTGCAATTAGGGGAGGGGTGGTAGGGTTAGGGGAAAATAATAAAGAAGGAAATATATTTCATTAGTTTACTCCATTTATGCGAGGGGTGGTAGGTTTAGGGAGAAATAATTTAGAATAATTTAGATGCTTGCAGCATTCAAGGTCCCAAGAACATAAGAGGCCTCCATCATTCTTAAATGGAAGAAGTTTGGAATCACCAAGACTCTTCCTAGAGCTGTCCGCCGATCCAGGTGACTGATATTCCTGATTCAGGCCTCATGTTCGGGCCTGGTTAGTGGACCTTGACACCTTGACAGATTGTTTCAATCAACCATCAAACAGGCAAAGCGTCAATACAGGGGTAAGATTGAATCATACTATACCGGCTCTGACGCTCGTCTTATGTGGCAGGGCTTGCAAACTATTACAGACTACAAAGGGAAGCACAGCCACGAGCTGCCCAGTGACACGAGCCTACAAGACGAGCTAAATCACTTCTATGCTCGCTTCGAGGGAAGCAACACTGAGGCATGCATGAGAGCATCAGCTGTTCCAGACAACTGTGTGATCACGCTCTCCATAGCCGACGTGAGTAAGACCATTAAACAGGTCAACATTCACAAGGCTGCAGGGCCAGACGGATTACCAGGACTTGTGCTCCGGGCATGTGCTGACCATCATGTCCCTGATTGAGTCTGTAATACCAACATGTTTAAAGCAGACCACCATAGTCCCTGTGCCCAAGAACACAAAGACAACCTGCCTAAATGACTACATACCAATAGCACTCACGTCCGTAGCCATGAAGTGCTTTGAAAGGTTGGTAATGGCTCACATCAACACCATTATCCCAGAAACCCTAGACCCACTCCAATTTGCATACCGCCCAAACATATCCACAGATTATGCAATCTCTATTGCACGCCACACTGCCCTTTACCACCGAGACAAAAGGAACACTTTTGTGAGAAAGCTATTCATTGACTAGAGCTCAGCGTTCAACACCATAGTGCCCTCAAAGCTCATCACGAAGCTAAGGATCCTGGGACTAAACACCTCCCTCTGCAACTGGATACTGGACTTCCTGACAGGCCGCCCCCGGGTGGTGAGGGTAGGTAGCAACACATCTGCCACGCTGATCCTCAACACTGGAGCTCCCCAGGGGAGCGTGCTCAGTCCACTCCCGTACTCCCTGTTCACCAATGACTGCATGGCCAGGCACAACTCCAACACCATCATTAAGTTTGCAGACAACACAACAGTTGTAGGCCTGATCACCGACAACGACGAGACAGCCCATAGGGAGGAGGTCAGAGACATGGCCGGGTGGTGCCAGAATAACAACCTATTCCTCAACGTAACCAAGTCTAAGGAGACGGTTGTGGACTACAGGAAAAGGAGGACCGAGCATGCCCCCATTCTCATCCACGGGGCTTTAGTGCAGCAAGTTGAGAGCTTCAAGTTCCTTGGTGTCCACATCAACGACAAACTAGAATGGTCCAAACACACCAAGACAGTTGTGAAGAGAGCATGACAAAGCCTATTCCCTCTCAGGAAACTAAAAAGATTTGGCATGGGTCCTGAGATCCTCAAAGGTTCTAGAGCTGCAACATCGAGAGCATCCTGACTGGTTGCATCACTGGGGCTAAGCTGCCTGCCATCCAGGACCTCTACACCAGGCGGTGTCAGAGGAAGGCCCTAAAAATGGTCAAAGACCCCAGCCACCCTAGTCATAGACTGTTCTCTCTACTACCGCATGGCAAGTGGTACCGGAGTGCCAAGTCTAGGACAAAAAGGCTTCTCAACAGTTTTTACCCCCAAACCATAAGACTCCTGAACAGGTAATCAAATTCCCCCCCCCCCAACCCCTCTTTTACGCTGATGCTACTCTCTGTTATCCGCATTGTGTCGCGCCACCCAACACCTGCCAACCCCTCTTTTACGCTACTGCTACTTTCTGTTCATCATATATGCATAGTCACTTTAACCATATCTACATGTACATACTACCTCAATCAGCTTGACTAACCAATGTCTGTATGTAGCCTCGCTACTGTATATAGCCTGTCTTTTTACTGTTTTATTTCTTTACTTACCTATTGTTCACCTGATACCTTTTTTACACTATTGGTTAGAGCCAGTAAGTAAGCATTTCACTGTAAGGTCTACACCTGTTGTATTCGGCACACGTGACAAATAAATGTTGATTTGATTTGATTAACCAGGATGACTGGTGCTGGACCAGAACCACATCCAAAAAGTCAACCTCCCTCAGAGCAGAACAGCCCAGTCAATGTCAGGAACAATGAGGCATTAACTGATTAAGATTGCATAAGAGTAGACTTCAATCTTTAACTAAAACAGACAATGCCATGGTGGTCTGTCTCCCTGTACCAGGCTTCTCACATGGTACCATTTCCAAAATTATTTTTTATCAGTCTCTGTGGAAATTCACTCTGCATGTGCTGAGGAGAAAAAAACCCACACAGAAACGCTGTTGACCCAGCTTGACCGGTTCCAGAGCTTTTTACAGGATGGTGATAATATTAACATCATGCATTGGAAATATGAGGAGGAATGGCAACCCACTTTAAAAATATTATAATTATGGGGAATGTGCCACGGACGCATAGGGATGATGTATACATACAGTATCTCTGTCATACTTTGGGTAGTGGGTGTTCAGCGTAGTACTACAGTTTAGTATTCAGTTGAGAATTCAGTTTATTACTATTCCACACAGGGAATTTGAATTAGTTTTCAAAATGTTCAAATACTGTGTGAAGAAGATACCTGGTCAAAGCTCATCATTACAGTTGTGTGACACACGTGCATTCCATGCCTGTTATGTAGAGATGGTCATTTTTTAATATGTATAACAGAAAGCAGGTATAGCCATGTCCAACATTGTCACAATCATCGTAGTGAGGAGATCAAAGCGCAGCGTGATGTGAATACATATTTTTAATGAAAGACGAAAAAACACGAAGTACACTAAACAAACAAAATAACAAGACAAACATGACCGCTATCAAAACTAAGTGCAAACATGCAACATCACATAGACAATCACCCACAAAACTCCCAAAGAAGATGGCTGCCTAAATATGGTTCCCAATCAGAGACAACGATAAACAGGTGCCTCTAATTGAGAACCAATCTAGGCAACCATAGACATACATAAACACCTAGATGGTACACAACTCCATAAACCTACAAAACCCCTAGACAGTACAAAAACACATACATCACCCATGACACACCCTGACCTAACCAAAATATATAAAGAAAACAAAGAATACTCAGGTCAGGGCGTGACAATTATTGTCACCCTTGATAAAGGTGAACAAAAAACACCAATACTGAGCCATATTGTATGCTAGACAAATGGGGAAATTATATTATTTTATACTAATACAATCCCCCCCCCCCCCCTCCTTTCGGAGAATAACGACACTGAGCATTTTTCTAAAATGTTTTGTGAGATTGTAGAACACATTGGGAAGATCTTAAACCATTCCCCCATACGTCTCCAGAATGTTTTGGCATCCTCCCCCTCAGCACAATGCTCTGCCAACGCAGCATCGATGCTCCAAGCTTTCCCAGACCAACGTGGAGGACACATGTACAGTAGGCCTACTCCTTCATAACAGGACTTCATTTATCAGTTTTTGACCACACAATTGTTTTTGGTTTAGCAAAGTTGCAGTATGGTTCCGGTTCCAACCAGGTCTCCCAAATGTATCACATAAGACTCCTGTGGTCCTAAAAAATATGTTATTTTGGTGTTTACTAAAGAAGAACATTCTGTACTGGTCTGTCTACATTTGTGATGCCAAAACACATAAGCCATGCAAGCCTGTGGCTGAAGTGTGTTTGTTGGTGACAGGTCCCTGAACACCAATGGCCACAGTTGCATTAACTTTGTCTTTAAACAGATGAACTGACACTATTGACTAAGGGCACTTAAAAACATGATCAAGCATTGCAACTGTGGAGTGAAAGACTAAAACCTGAAAATAGGTATGATGAAAGAGGGAATAGAGGAGAGGTGAAAGAGGGATTACATGTCAGGTTGACAGAGGTGGAAGAAGTGTAAAATGTGAATAAAGCGGAAATAAGAGGGAAGAAGACACGCAGGTTGGAAAGCAGTGTTGGTGGTGTATGAGAAAGAGTGGACGTGTGTGAGTGTGTGTGTTAATGAACACTGACAGCCTGTGAAACAGCCTTAATAAAGACATATGGAGCCTCCTCAGCCCTGCAGCAACATGTGTGTGCCATACAGGATTACTCAATCGCTTAAGGAGAGCCATCGTGCATTCCCTACACACACACACACACACACACAATGTGCACAGGGCTATACGTTCATCAGTGTGTACGTCACTCTGCACATCACACTGTGTTGAACCTGAACTAGACCTCTGTGTGTGTGTGTGTGTGTCAGTTAGTTAGTTAGAGAGAGAGATAAGATGTGCTATGGACTGTGCTAGGCGTTTAGGGTTTGCTATAGAATGACCTTACATAATTCCTTGTATAAGTTACACCTTAGATGGGTGTCAGACCATTGCATGACACTTTGTGCTAAGGTTAGAGGAGGCAGGGGAGACTGTTTGTTGTGGGAACTACATAGAGGGCTGACCACCCCCACCCACACTCACACACACACACACACACACACTTTCTGTTTGAACCAGTTCAACCTTGTCTATATAACTTCAGGAATTCAAAGGTGTTCTCTTGCAGTCTAAGCTAGGTGGCCTTTTATTTTGACCGCACGCATTCAGCTAAATGGGTTATCAATATTTGCCATATCTTCAATTTAAGCCTTCTAGAAAGTGTGTGCCCTCAGGCCTGGAGTGAAGCAAAAGTAATTCCGCTACCTAAGAATAGTGAAGCCTCCTTTACTGGCTCAAGTAGCTAACCAATCAGCCTGTTGCAAACCCTTAGCAAAGTTTTGGAAAAAATAGTGTTTGACTAGATAAAATGCTATTTTACAGTAAACAAATTGACAACAGACTTTCAGCACGCTTATTCAACAGCATGCTTTCAGCACGACATTCAACAAGCACAGCACTTATACAAATGACTGATGATTGGCTGAGAAAATATTGTGGGGGCTGTTTTGTTAGACTTCAGTGCAGCTTTTGACATTGTCGATCATAGTCATGTTTTATGCTATATTGTAGATGAAGAGTTACCTGTATAGCAGAACACAGAGGGTGTTCTTTAATGGAAGCCTCTCCAACCTAATCCAGGTAGAATCAGGAATTCCCCAGGGCAGCTCTCTAGGCCCCTTACTTTTTTCAATCTTTACTAATGACATGAGTCAAGCCAGTGTGTCTATGTATGCGGATGACTCAACACTATACATGTCAGCTACTACAGCAACTGAAATGACTGTAACACTTAACAAAGAGCTGCAGTTAGTTTCAGAATGGGTGGCAATGACTAAATCAGTCCTATATATTTCAAAAACTCAAACCATTGTATTTGGGACAAATCATTCACTAAACCCTAAACCTAAACTAAATCTTGTAATAAATAATGTGGAAATTGAGCAAGTTGAGTTGACTAAACTGCTTGGAGTAACCCTGGATTGTAAACTGTCATGGTCAAACATATTGATACAACTGTAGCTAAGATAGGGAGAAGTCTGTCCATAATAAAGTGCTACTCTACCTTCTTAACAGCACTATCAACAAGGCAGATCCCACAGGCTCTAGTTTTGTCGCACCTGGACTACTGTTCAGTCATGAGGTCAGGTGCCACAAAGAGGTACTTAGGAAAATTGCAATTGGCTCAGAACAGGGCAGCACGGCTGGCCCTTGGATGTACACAGAGAGCTAACATTAATAATATACATGTCAATCTTTCCTGGCTCAAAGTGGAGGAGAGATTGACTTCATCACTACTTGTATTTCTGAGAGGTTTTGACATGTTGAAAGCTGTCTGTTTAAATGACTAGCACACAGCTAAAACACCCATGCATACCACACAAGACATGCTACCAGAGGTCTCTTCACGGTCCCTAAGTCCAGAACAAACAATGGGAGGCTCACAGTACTACATAGAGCCATGACTACATGGAACTCTATTCCACATCAGGTAACTGATGCAAGCAGTAGAATCGGATTTAAAAAACAGATGGAACATCGGGAACTGTGAAGCAATACAAACATAGGCACAGACACATGCCTACACACACATGATAACATACACACACGTACACATGGATTTTGTGTTGTAGATATGTGGTAGTGGAGTAGGGGCCTGAGGGCACACACTTAGTATGTTGTGAAATCTATTATGAATGTATTGTATATTGTTAAAATTATATAGCTGCCTTGACCCCAGGATGGGTATCCATAATTAATACAAATACAAATGCACAATCAAGTTGCACATTACTGTAAATGGAAAAGCCAAGCTCTGTCACTAGTAAATAAACTATAAAGAAGAGGATAGCCATACCCTGATGATAATGGTTCATTCATAACAGCAGCCATTTCCTTAATTGTTATAAGACGTGACCAGTGCTGTCATTGTGTACACAGCTGCTGACCTCCGCCCCTCAGTAAAGTAGTGTCCAGGGATTGTACTGGTAAACAGTAACTTTATGCCGACGAAGACTTTTAAATATAAGTTAAATTGAAGGAGGGAGATTAAATATCATCTTACAGTTGCTTGATTTTAAAGAAAAGATGCAGCAAAATGTAGCTCCTGCTAAAAATCCCTTGTCTATTTCGTGCACAGTTTCACAGATCTACAGTTAACACTTTAGTTAAGTGACTAGGCCCATGCCGGCGGCATCTTTTGTGAAAATATATTATGTTGAAAGTGTGTTAAAAGTGATTGTGAGAGTTTGTTTGTGTGATTCAGTTCACTGTAAGACCTCCCCTTCCTTCAGAGCTCCCACAAGTGTTGATGTAATTTGCCTTTTTTGGATTAAAGCAAATGTGAAACATCACTGACCCAAATAGTTGCCTCATCTGCCATCTGGAAGTGACAAACAAAACTCAGAAAGAACTCAAACCACATCTCTTCACTGACATAGAATGTGTGTGTGTGGGGGGATGGATGTTTGATACCAGTTTCGGTCAGATCATGTCCAGCTGTTTGCCTGCTCTAAGTTGGAAAGGACTTTTTCTGTTTGTCATTTACTAAATCTTGTTGTTAACCAAGTGCAAAGACTGAGAATGACGACAACCTACTCGGCACACACTGGTTGAATCAACGTTGTTTCCATGTCATTCCAATGAAATTAATGTTGAACTAACGTGGAATAGATGTTGAATTGACGTATGTGCCCAGTGGGAAGCCTTCAGCTACCATACATAGCTTTAGTCACCACCATACATCGTCTCTGTCAAGAAACAGAACTGTGTTGGTGTGTACACAGTGTTGCATCTACTCTTATCTGACATACAGTATACTGTATGGTTGTTTCAAACAAAGTCTCAGGAACGCTATAGGCTATATTGTGTAAAACCATCCTGCACTGTCTCTCCACAATGCTCTCCAGCAGCCTCTGTAGTCCAAGAATGTACCTTGTTTGTCATCCAAAGGTCCATGAAACTATGTTACATAATGGAAGAAACAAAACAATAAAAGGCCTGTATTGTAATAGACCATAATCCTCTTGTTTCCCAGGATGCAAGGCAAACTCCTCTTTTATGAAAATATGTCAGTCCATGTGGTATGTGATGTAATTCAGTATTTTCTAACCTAATCCTTCTTTTTATGACCTAATCTTGTGAATGCAATTGAGTTTTGAGAAACAATCAACCTGGCTCAGTAGTAGGAGATTACTACAAAACTTTACCCTAGAATTGGGTGGCAAGTAGCCTAGCGGCTAAGAGCATTGGGCCGGTAACCAAAAGGATGCTGGTTCAAATCCCAGAGCTGACTAGGTAAGAAAATACAATTAGTCTGTGCCCTTGAGCAAGGCACTTCACCCTAGTCGCTCTGAATAAGAGTGTCTGCTAAATGACTTAATTTTAAAATGCCATCCCTGGTCCTCTCACCTTTTGACAAAGGCTATTCAAAGACAATCTGATGTTCGTTAAATTATTCTAGCCCTGATCAATGTGTATCTACCACGTATCTACAAACAACAGTCTTACCATACTTCATGCAGCACATGTTCCCTCTTGGGTAAATGTCATTCAGAAGCAAACAACATTTCTCAACATTTAAAACCACAGAACTCCACCTTTCCACCCCTGCAACACATTTTCCACAATGTTCCTCTGACATTTATGCATGACCAGAGGTTGCTTTCATGTAGTGGCAGCAGCCAGAGTCCCTGAGGGGATGTTGTGGAGAGGGAAGAGGAGACAGGTGGAGGTTATAGCTCTTAGTAACGCTAAGCCTCGCTAACTCCTACCCACAGGCTAGCTTCAGCTACAGAGCCTCAGCATTTAAAATTCATTTAGTTGAGGAAGGAAGCATCCCAGCGGATCTCCTTTCTGCCTTTCTCTCTCTTTCTCAATTCAATCTCTCTCTCTCTCTCTCTCTCTATTTCTCTAACCCTCTCCCTCTCTCTCTCTTTCTCTAACCCTCTCCCTCTCTGCCTCTCTCTCTCTCCAGTGACAACCTGTACTGGTTGTGTAATGGGAGGACATACCGCTGATTAAATTTCCCACTTAGTTTGCTATGTGTTAGGTTTTGAAGGGGAGGTTTTTGTAACAGCAGGGAGAGAGGGCAAAGGAAGGTGCACTTGCCCTTTGTTGTGTAGGCTACTGATACTTTCTTGTCGTGATGTGTTCTTTTGTCCTATATTTTTATTTAATTTGACAATTTTAATCCCAGCCCCCATCCCCGCAGAAGGCCTTTTGCCGTTTGGTAGGCCGTCATTGTAAATAAGAATTTCTTCTGAACTGACTTGCCTAGTTAAATAAAGGTTCAATAAAATAATATAAAATAAAAATACTGGGAGGCAATAGGGAGAGGCAAGATTTCTAAATAGAGTCATTGAAAAGTGGGGTTGGCCCCGTCTGTTCCCAATACATGAACATGCACACACACACACACACACACACACACACACACACACACACACACACACACACACACACACACACACACACACACCCACACACACACACACACACACACAGAAACAAAACTATAAACATAATAGATTTACCTAGTGTCCTTACAGTTGTGCCAAGGAGAAGATGCACCGTAGGGGGGTTAGATCGCCACATGTTTTTATACTCAGGCTGGGGGATGATGGGAAAATAACAGCATGTTTCAGCGCCCACTGTCCATCCCTTAGTGCCACTTCCTGTTGACCCACAGTACAGTTCACACACAAACACTGCTAATAATATGGAGGCAGGAATGCTGTTTACGTCATAGAGCTTCTGCCATATTTACTTAGTACACAGAAAGACATATACAGCATCTGAAACAAGTAGTTAGGGGACGGACATAGCTCTTGTAATGTAACTGACACAGGATGTTTTGATTTAAAACCAGATAAACAACATAACACCATAAGCATCATTGTTTTTCTGAAAGGTAGCGTCACACCTACATAATGTTCGTCCCTCAACCGATCAGTGCAGATGATTCTCTGCGCTACCTGACGTAAGACAATGCACCTTCGTAAGAAGTGAGCGACACTGTCATAAGCACTGAGCACCCCTAAACCTTTAGAAGCAGTGAATAACACTTTTATTTGCAAAACAATAGCATTCATCATGAACATGTTAGCATGGGGTTGTGCAATCATCATTATGATGGCAAACCTATATTGGACTCAGTCATACCACATTTGAAATATGTGGTTGTTTGTCAAATCAAATGTATTTATATAGCCCTTCGTATATCAGCTGATGTCTCAAAGTGCTGTACAGAAACCCAGCCTAAAACCCCAAACAGCCAGCAATGCAGGTGTAGAAGCACGGTGGCTAGGAAAAACTCCCTAGAAAGGCCAAAACCTAGGAAGAAACCTAGAGAGGAACCAGGCTATGTGGAGTGGCCAGTCCTCTTCTGGCTGTGCCGGGTGGAGATTATAACAGAACATGGCCAAGATGTTCAAATGTTCATAAATGACCAGCATGGTCAAATAATAATAATCACAGGCAGAACAGTTGAAACTGGAGCAGCAGCACGGCCAGGTGGACTGGGGACAGCAAGGAGTCATCATGCCAGGTAGTCCTGAGGCATGGTCCTAGGGCTCAGGTCCTCCGAGAGAGAGAAAGAGAGAATTAGCATAATTAAATTCACACAGGACACCGGATAGGACAGGAGAAGTACTCCAGATATAACAAACTGACCCTATCCCCCCGACACATAAACTACTGCAGCATAAATACTGGAGGCTGAGACAGGAGGGGTCAGGAGACACTGTGGCCCCAACCGATGATACCCCCGGACAGGGCCAAACAGGAAGGATATAACCCCACCCACTTTGCCAAAGCACAGCCCCCACACCACTAGAGTATAGCCACGGCACAACCCAACGGGGGGCGCCAACCCAGACAGGAAGATCACATCAGTGACTCAACCCACTCAAGTGATGCACCCCTCCTAGAGACGGCATGAAAGAGCACCAGTAAGCCAGTGACTCAGCCCCTGTAATAGGGTTAGAGGCAGAGAATCCCAGTGGAAAGAGGGGAACCGGCCAGGCAGAGACAGCAAGGGTGGTTCGTTGCTCCAGAACCTTTCTGTTCACCTTCACACTCCTGGGCCAGACTACACTCAATCATATGACCCACTGAAGTAATGAGTCTTCAGTAAAGACTTAAAGGTTGAGACTGAGTTTGCGTCTCTCACATGGAGCTCTATAGGAGAAAGCACTGCCTCCAGCTGTTTGCTTAGAAATTCTAGGGACAATTAGGAGGCCTGCGTCTTGTGTAGGTATCTACGGCAGGACCAAATCAGAGAGAGAGGTAGGATCAAGCCCGTGTAATGCTTTGTAGGTTAGCAGTAAAACCTTGAAATCAGCCCTTCCTTGACAAGAAGCCAGTGTAGGGAGGCTAGCACTGGAGTAATATGATCCAATTTTTGGGTTCTAGTCAGGATTCTAGCAGCTGTATTTAGCACTAACTGAAGTTTATTTTGTGCTTTATCCAGGTAGCCGGAAAGTAGAGCATTGCAGTAGTCTAACCTAGAAGTAACAAAAGCATGGATTAATTTTTCTGCATCATTTTTGGACAGAAAGTTTCTGATTTTTGCAATGTTACGTAGATGGAAAAAAGCTGTCCTTGAAACAGTCTTGATATGTTCGTCAAAAGAGAGATCAGGGTCCAAAGTAATGCCGAGGTCCATCACAGTTTTATTTGAGACGACTGTACAAACATTAAGACTAACTGTCAGATTCAACAGAAGATCTCTTTGTTTCTTGGGACCTAGAACAAGCATCTCTGTTTTGTCCGTTTAAAAGTAGAAAGTTTGCAGCCATCCACTTCCTTATGTCTGAAACAGGCTTCTAGCGAGGGGAATTTTGGGGCTTCACCATGTTTCATTGAAATGTACAGCTGTGTGTCATCCGCATAGCAGTGAAAGTTAAGTCAAATGACATCCCCAAGAGGTAAAATATATAGTGAAAACAATAGTGGTCCTAAAACAGAACCTTGAGGAACACCGAAATGTACAGTTGATTTGTCAGAGGACAAACCATTCACAGAGACAAACTGATATTTTTCGAACAGATAAGCTCTAAACCAGGCCAGAACTTGTCCGTGTAGACCAATTTGGGTTTCCAACCTCTCCAAAAGAATGTGGTGATCGATGGTATCAAAAGCAGCACTAAGGTCTAGGAGCACAAGGACAGATGCAGAGCCTTGGTCTGATGCCATTAAAAGGTAATTTACCACCTTCACAAGTGCAGTCTCAGTGCTATGATGGGGTCTAAAACCAGACTGAAGCATTTCATATACATTGTTTGTCTTCAGGAAGGCAGTGAGTTGCTGCGCAACAGTCTTTTCTAATGTTGAGAGGAATGGAAGATTCGATATAGGCCGATAGTTTTTTTATATTTTCTGGGTCACTGTTTGGCTTGATTACTGCCACCTTTAGTGAGTTTGGTACACATCTGGTGGATAGAGAGCCGTTTATTATGTTCAACATAGGAGGGCCAAGCACAGGAAGCAGCTCTTTCAGTAGTTTAGTTGGAATAGGGTCCAGTATGCAGCTTGAAGGTTTAGAGGCCATGATTATTTTCATCATTGTGTTAAGAGATATAGTACGAAAACACTTGAGTGTCTCTCTTGATCCTAGGTCCTGGCAGAGTTGTGCAGACCCAGGGCAACTGAGCTTTGGATGAATACGCAGATTTAAAGAGTCCGTAATTTGCTTTCTAATGATCATGATCTTTTCCTCAAAGAAGTTCATGAATTTATTACTGCTGAAGTGAAAGCCATCCTCTCTTGGGGAATGCTACTTTTTAGTTATTTTTGTGACAGTATCAAAAATACATTTTGGATTGTATTTATTTTCCTCAATTAAGTTGGAAAAATAGGATGATCGAGCAGCAGTGAGGGCTCTTCGATACTGCACGGTACTGTCTTTCTAAACTAGTCGGAAGACTTCCAGTTTGGTGTGGCGCCATTTCCGTTCCAATTTTCTGGAAGCTTGCATCAGAGCTCGGGTATTTGCTGTATACCAGGGAGCTAGTTTCTTATGACAAATGTTTTTAGTTTTTAGGGGTGCAACTGCATCTAGGGTATTGCGCAAGGTTAAATTGAGTTCCTCAGTTAGGTGGTTAACTGATTTTTGTCCTCTGATGTCCTTGGGTAGACAGAGGGAGTCTGGAAGGACATCAAGGAATCTTTGTGTTGTCTGTGAATTTATAGCACTTATATAGAATTTATAGCACAATTTATAGCGGTGTTGGCAGAAAGCAGAAGTTTATGCTTTTCAGGGATACAGTATTTTCTACTTCTATTTCCCTGAAAAACGGGAGTGGGATATCTGCTCAGGTGTCTTTCTACGCTTACTATATTAGGCTAGTCAGATATGTCATCATCCTCCGTTGCTGTCATATAGACTCAGAGGTTTGACTCACACTGTGTCCCTTTTAGTATTCATGTATGTTGGTATTTGCCCCTCATGGTGTCTCCACAACCCATTCTGTAAAACAATACAATCAGATGGCTGAGGCCATTACTCCATGAGGAGAAAGCACCAATGTTTGTGATGTTGTTGAATGTGACTTGGATATTACATAATAGAACATGTCTTCCTTCATGCAGGCAATGTTTTGCTTGAAACCATAGTTAAGATTGGGTTTGGTCTCCATCATCATTTCTCCCTGTCCACAACCGCAAGGCTCTCCAGAAGGTGGTGGGGTCTGCATAACGCAAACTACCTGCAAACTACCTGCCCTCCAGGACACCTACAGCACCCAATGTCACAAGAAGGCCAAAAAGATAATCAAGGACAACAACCACCCAAGCCTGTTCACCCCGCTACCATCCAGAAGGCGAGGTCAGTACAGGTGCATCAAAGCTGAGACCGAGAGACGGAAAAACAGCTTCTATCTCAAGGCCACCAGACTGTTAAAAAGCCATCACTAACACAGAGAGGCTGCTGCCCACATACAGACTTTAAATCATTGGCCACTTTAATAAATGGATCACTAATTACTTTAATGAGGTCACTTTAATAATGTTTACATATCTTACATTACTCATCTCATATGTATGTACTGTATTGAATACCATCTATTGCATCTTGCCTATGCCGCTCTGTCATTGCTCATCCATATTTTATATGTATATATTCTTATTCCATTCCTTAGATTTGTTTGTATTAGGTAGTGGTTGTGGAATTGTTAGATACTGCTACACTGTCAGAACTAAAAGCACAAGCATTTAGCTACACTCACAATAACATCTGCTAACCATGTGTATGTGACCAATAAAATTTGATTTGATTTTAGCAAGGGCCTGGTGCCACACATAGCTTAGTGGTGGGTTCGCTGCAAGTCCCAGAGGCATTCCTGGTGCATTGCCCAATGTGCCAGCCCATTGTTGCCAGTGAGGTTTGTCATTCATTCCTTCTAATGACCTCCACATTGTGTAGCTATTGTTTTGATTGCCTATGTGTGGGGCTTGGCTACTAGCAGGATAAGGTGAAGAAATATGGTTTCCACATATTATTTTATAGAAAACCACAAAACAACAAAGAAAGAAAGAACGAAACAAACAACGAACCATAACAAAGAGATGTAACATACACTAACTTAAAACAATATCCCATAAAACACAGGTGGAAAAATGCTACTTAAATATGATCCTCAATTAGAGACAACGATAGCCAGCTGCCTCTAATTGGGAATCATACTAAACAACAACATAGAAAAACTAAACTAGAACCCCACATAGAAAATAATAACTAGAAAACCCCCAAGTCACGCCCTGACCTACCCTACCATAGAAATTAGGGGCTCTCTATGGTCAGGACGTGACACTCAGAGTCTCAAGAGGCGTGTGCCCCCTTGTCCACATCAAAATCATCAAAGAAACTTTTGAAAAAACATGCAAATAAATCACATTATTCTCATGTCTCTACAGAGGGCAGTACATCTGTCCTACAGAACAGACAGTGTTGAAGTAAGACATTACAGAATCGTTATCATAATACTTTTAGCTAGAGATGTAGGATCTTCATTTTAGGATCTTAATTCGAGCCAGTTTGCTGCAACAGGAACATAATCCTTCAGCAACAGGAAATGTGAATTATCGTGTGGATTATAATTAATTACATTTTTTGGGGGGGCTTGATACATTTTTCATAAGGGAAATTCATGTATGTAACTTCAAAGTTGAAATTACAAACTACACTACAAGTTTTACATTTCCTGCTTTGCAATAAAGTTCTCCTGCAACAGGATGATCAAATGAAGATCCTACACCATCTGTATGGCCTGCATTTCTACTGTGCATCAAGGTATGGTAAATATGATGTGATGTCAGGGAGATATATTGTTATGGTTAGTGTGTTGACTGTCAAATATGTGCTGGCTGTCTAATATTCTCCTAAACATACGCTTGAACATATACTTGATATGTAGGCCTACTACTGTATCAGTAAGTGTGTTGCACATGCTTTTCTTCATGAGTGAAAAGTTCATATGCTTTGAAGTATCCATCAAGATGTCAACTAGATTTAAAGTGATAGCTGAGTCAAAACTTTATGTTTTTCATATGGTTCCAAACCCAAAAGTGGTTTAATGTTAAGATGAGCCCACGGCCAATGCCATTTGTTGTGCAGATCCATGCTGTACTTGTAGCTATGCCTCCTAAATGAATGAGCAAGATAGGCACCGCCTAATGTCACCCATTTATACATTGCCAATCTTATCCGTTTCATTAATTTGGTTTGAGGCGTCTAGCTGAATCTGGGGCAGGACCCAGCCAGAGTCTAACAAACAGCACAATGTATCCAAAGTAATGAATGTGCTGCCACACTACCAATACAAACACATTTTGTGATTTTTAGTACAATCATCTCAAAACTGTAAACAACAGTTTATTTGGTCTTCATGGCCAAGTTTACTTTAGTCAGCCTGAGTGAGTACTGCTGTATAGGGAGGAATTGCTGACCGTGTTGTTTTGAAATAGGCCACAGCACAGCTCAAACGGTATTTCCAGAGTATTGAGCCAGAGATGAAGAGTAAGAGGCCATGTGATGTGTTAGCAGGGAGTGCAGGATGAGAGGAGGATTGTAGTTGACAAAGAAGGAGTGCTGGGCGCTGGGCTGACCCTCCAAGCAGACTTGAGTCATCGTCATCATCAGCATCATGCCTGGCTGGCTGAGCTTATGTGCCCCTGCCATGGAGAAACCTCTACACACACACACACACACACACACACACACACACACGCACACGCACACGCACACACACACAAGCAAGCAAGCAATATTCCTCAAAAGGACTGCTCCCTTCCTTCTCTTCTCCTTATCTCTCTTATTCATACAATGACCAAACGTAACTTTGCTTCAGCTATTTAAGGTAAATTGGGATTGAATTATTTCCCCAGTATCGGCAAAACTGGGGTGAAAAGCATATTCTGACCAATTTCTTCTGACATTTACTAGATATTGTGATGACAAGCCATATGTTTCTTTTCCACACTAAAGTGGGCTACTCAAATGTCAATTTCGTTTTGCATATGTTCAGATCGCATTTTATTTGTCACATGCACCAAATACGCCAAATACAACCTTACCGTGAACCAACAATGCAGTTCAAGAAACAGAGTTAAGAAAATATTTACTTAATAAACTAAAGAAAAAAATAAAATACAAAGTAAAAAATAAAATAATAATGAGGCTATATACAGGGGGTACCGGTAACGAGTCAATGTTCGGGGCTACAGGTTAGTCGTGGTAATTTGAATATGTAGGTAGGGGTAAAGGGACTATGCATAGATAATAAACAACAAGTAGAAGCAGTATACAAACAAGGGGGGGGGGGGGGTACATTTAAATAGATGTTATGTAGTTATCTGTGCATCCTTAGACATTTGTGATGTTTTTAACGCTTCGAGCTAGCCAAATTAGAGGAGGACGCTAATTCTCCCATTAACACAGAAGCCAGAGAGCCTCTCTCACAAGGGGCTAATTTGCGGCGGGATGATGGCTGTTATAAATTAGATCAATGAGACCCTGCATCATACTGTATATCAGCCATTCCCAACAGGAATGAGTCTACGGCCTCAGAATTAGGTCAGCAACACGCTAGCAGCATGAAGCTAAGGGATAAACTGAAGGGGATGACATTAGCCTGTATATGAAACACAATATGGGTCAATGGAAACTGAAGTCAGAGCAGAAGCAGGGAGTCGGCTTCCAGAGGCCATGGGTGATTGGAATTATTGGCTACTGGCGACATCAGGCGCTAGGGTTTATAGTCACCCTCAGATTTTTGGTAGTACATTGCATGCTAGATCATGGAAAATTAAATGTGTTCTAATTGTAATTTTATGTGCTGGATCAGTGGTGTTCGTAACGCAGCATGAGCCGTGATCATTTAACACAAAGCAGCAGGTACTCTTCCTAGAGTACATCACGAGAGAGACACACAGAGAGAGAGAGAGAGAGACAGAGAGACAGTCTTGGTGCCGGTGCTGGAAACTGAAGCAGATATCTAGATTATTACAACCAGTATGATTATTGGCAGTGCCAGCCTGCTGCGAGCCCTGTACCAGCAATAGGCACAACAGTCCCGTGTGACTTCAGCCCTAGCTCATGCCTGGTGAATGAGAGAAAGATGTTTGTGAGTGGAAGGGGATGAAGGGGGGTGCACACATGGATTCCTCAGAGAGTGTTTGCCCTCCACTCCATGCGAGAGCAGTGTTTGCCCTCCACTTCATGTGTTTGTCCTCCACTCCATATGAGAGCAGATGTGTGAAGATTAGGTCAGAAGAGATGAGATAGAGATATCCCTAAACATGCGCTAAGCCTTCGCTAAACCACTTAGGCCTATCTCCAAGAATAATATTAACCTTTCGCTTTTCGCTTTTCTGACATTGAATCTGGGGCGATAAGGCATGTGTGATATTTATTCAACATGCTCAGGATCACACCTATCTCCTTCAGTCATCACCATGTCAACACGGTCATGTGAGTGAAGGAATGATACGTATCCCTGGCCTTCCTAATCACTGAGGCACAGATTTCAACACTGACAGACCGCAACTATTGTTTTTGTGTGCTGTGGTTTTAATGTTCTCTGGGGGCCAGTTTGACCACAATTTAGAGATTAAGGATTGTTTTGTTTCATACCTTTTTGGGGGTCACTAACTTTACCATAACTGTCCAACTTTTTATAGACTAATGGTATTGTCAAACCATCTTGCATATAGACAACATATAGACAACTGTTCAGTGGATTTGTTCTTTAATAAATGTTTAGAGACATACTACCACTGACCTGTAGCTCCATAAACATGTCATAACCCCACTACAGTTCCATAGCATAGCCAACTGATTGACTGCATACCTTATGGCTCAGACCGGTAGGATTGTTGAGCGTCTGCCTGCCGAGAGTAGGACTACTTAGCACCTCTGAACAGAATGTCGGAAATCTTTTTGGTTTTTACATAGCACAGATCCGCACAGATCATCATCCGTCAGGTTTGTTAAAATACTCCCAACCAGAAATTGCCAGTAGCATTACTTTCATAAACTTTGTTTGGCATGTCCCATTGTTGCTAGTTGTAGGTAGCCAATGTCAGCTAACCACTTAGCTGCTTGTGTTAGAAAGCCCTTGTTGATACTAGCCAGACAGCTAGATAGCTAGCTAGCAAGATGATGAAGAAATAATTTAATCCACTCTCCATAATCCCATACTGACAGTGTTAGCCCAACTAGGCACATTTCTAGCTAGCTAATGTTAGCTAAATGGTTAGCATGTAATTCGCTAGCTAGCACAACATAGCTAGCTAGCTAAAGACACTCCACTGACTCGATCAGCAGTTAACAGGCAGCTGCTTCATGAAACTAATCCATTGTGATTGATTTATAATGTTGCTAGTTACAGTGGCCAGATAGCTAGCTTAGATGAGGATTTAGTGTTATGTGCATTGTGTCTGTGCACTTAGCTAGCTATCATCCCATTCATTGCATATGAAGTGTGACTGGCTCATTTAGCAAGCTGCAAGGGGGTGGGAAAAGTACCCTATTTTTTTCGTATTTAAAAAAAATCCTCTTTTCTGATTGGTGCAGAGTAAAATGTCTGTAACGACCGGCAAGGCGGGCAAAATCAGATGGCAGTCAAACGCCATTGTTGTTGGTCCCAAAAACATACCATGCAGTGGCAGGTGAACGGCAGTGCTTTGTGTGTGGTCTCTTACTGGATGACTGCACCCCTTGACTCCCTCCCCCCTCCTTCCCTCCTCCCAATCACGACTCAGGAATGTTTTCCTGGAGCGTTATTGATGAAGACCGGCCCAGGTGAGGTCAGGTCACCTGCCAAGCCTTCGCTAAAACCACTCATCTCCAAGAATAACATTAACCTTTCACTTGTCGTTTTTCTGCCATTGGATCTGGGGTGATAAGGCATGTGTGGTATTTTTTCAACATGCTCAGGATCACGCCTGTCTCTTACAGTCATCACTATGTCAACATGGTCATGTGAGTGAAGGATTGATACCCCTGGCCTGCCTAATTACTGAGACGGGAATTGCAACACTGATAGACCGCAACTATTGTTTTTGTGTGCTGTGGTTTTAATGTGCTCTGGGGGCCAGTTTGGCCACGATTTAGAGATTAAAGGAGAAGTTTACCCAAATCCAGAGTCTCCCAAGTCATTCCATACATTCAAACTACTGTAGTTCAGTCGAGTTTTCCCTCTCCCCCTCTCTCTCTCTTTGGAGTGCAGAACTGAGACAACTGCAAAAACTGGTCACATGACACGTGACGTTGCTGGATGCAGGCCTCACTCTGCTCCTTTGTCAGTGAATGCATGATCCACAAACCTGCGAACTGTGGACAAATTCATTGTTTTATTGAAAGCGTATGGAATAATTAGCTATTTTTGTCAAAAGTACTGGCAGTTTTGAGTCAGGTAATGTGTACTTTCGCACCTAAAACATTATTTTATGTTATTATTTTATGTAGCTGACTCTCCACAGCAGCGGAGACGGTGTCCATGATTGCCCTCGTATTGGAAACTTTGCTACGTTGAAAAGTCAGGATATGCCCTCATATGGAGCTTGATGGCATAGATTACAGTTATTTTGGGGGGTAGAAGTAGTGAGGATACTAAAGACAGTACAGTTCTCTTGCAAAAAAAACAAGAACATGTCTAACGACGAACGAGTCGCGAGTGATTGTTGTCGAACCTTATTTATTTATTCTGACGAAGAATTGAGGGGAATTGAACTTCAGATGTCAGCCACAGTTTTAGAGACAGAGGCCACAGCAACAGCTGGACCAGAGCCCCAACCCTTCCCCAGGATCAATACAGACTGGTGGTGCAGTTCTGGCAATTCCACTCCAATGCTGACAAATGAGGAATGTTTGTGCAGCCGAGAATTTGAATATATGACTACAATTCTTACAGACATGGAGGAACTTATTGATGATGACGTGTAGTTAGTCTGCTTTTGCAACCACATACATTTTGCTGCCCACAATTTTTTTTTCTCCATATTCCTAAATGGAATTGGAGACACAACCCTGTTCCAGCTGTGCCAAATGGGCAGTTCACTAACGAGTAAGTAGCTAAACTTTACTTCATTGAATGATCGCTTATAATAAACCTCTATGAGCGGGACCGTTAGTGGGTTTATGTTTTAACATTATCTCAAACCACTATATAGCCTATGTTTATTCAACACAACACCGTTTCACCTGTCTTTGTGATTGTCTCCACCCCCCTCTGGTGTCGCCCATCTTCCCCATTATCCCCTGTGTATTTATACCTGTGTTCTCTGTTTGTCTATTGCCAGTTCGTCTTGTTTGTCAAGTCAACCAGCGTTTTGTCTCAGCTCCTGCTTTTCCCCAGTCTCTCTTTTTCTCGCCCTCCTGGTTTTGACCCTTGCCTGTCCTGTCTCTGAGCCCGCCTGCCTTGTCCAGTCTGCCTGACCCTGAGCCTGCCTGCCATCCTGTACCTTTGCCCCACTACTCTGGATTATCAACCCCTTCCTGCCTTGACCTGTTGTTTGCCTGCCCCTGTTGCTGTAATAAACATTATTACTTTGACACAGTCTGCATCTGGGTCTTACCTTCAGACCTGATAATTGTCTTCTCAACCACCTGTCATAAATGCATAGGGCACATATCGTTGCTGTCTGATGAAAACCTCTTATCGCCAACTAAATAACCATATTTTCCCATTAACAAACATACACTTATGAAACTACAGAAGCTATTTTGAATACATTTCCTTGGGCATAGAGTCATGAAATGTTCAGAGTACATTGAGGGAAGTTACTGCTTTCAATAAAAACATAGTTTTTAGGCAAAACTTAGTTACTAGGTTATCATCAGACAGCGAAGATATGCTAACCTGTAGAGCACCTAGGCCTATATGTCTACATGATGGTGCAGTGGTAATAACACAATAAGAATGCCTCGAACTTCAAGGATCAGGCTACATACCTCTGCACCCTTGCTTTGTTGTTTTCTCTTCTCAAACACACCTTTGTATTTTGTCACTGCACCAGATCTAGTCCATGGAAATACAGTAGTAACAGCTGTATCTTTTATTATAAACTGAGTGGTTCGAGCCCTGAATGCTGATTGGCTGAAAGCCGTGGTTTATCAGACCTTAAACCATGGGTATGATAAAACATTTATTTTTACAGCTCTAAGTTGGTAACCAGTTAATAACCAATAGCAATAAGGCACCTAGGGTGTTTGTGGTATATGGGCAATATACTGTACCACGGCTAAGGGCTGTTCTTAGGCACAAGACAACACGGCGGGCCTTATTGTTTAAGTATCCTTCGGTTTTCTCGTTCATATGCATCGTCACTAAAGTGCTTTACTCACACATGCAGGGATTATCATGACACAAGGCGAGACCCAGATGCAGATACAGGAGGCAGATGGTTGGAGTCTTACAATGTTTATTAATCTAAAAGGAGTAGGCAAGAGGATCAGGTGGCAGGTTGCCAGGTAGCTTAGTGGTTAGAGCGTTGGACTAGTAACTGAAACGTTGCAAGATCGAATCCCCGAGCTGACAAGGAAAAAATCTGTTGTTCGGCCCCTGAACAGGGCAGTTAACTCACTGATCCTAGGCCGTCACTGAAAATAAGAATTTGTTAACTGGTTTGCCTAGTTAAATAAAGAATAAATAAATAAAATATAAAAAGAGAATGGTCGTGGACAGGCAAAAACGTCAAAACAAGATCAGCATCTCTATGTGTCTTTCACTGGAAAACTGTGAAATTTGGTGCCGTCCTCCCTTTATTTCATGTAATCAAATCAAATTTTATTGGTCACATACACATGGTTAGCAGATGTTAATGCGAGTGTAGCGAAATGCTTGCGAAATGCTTAGGGTTGTGGGCGGAGCAGTTGTCGTACCAGGCGGTTATACAGCCCGACAGGATGCTCTCGATTGTGCATCTGTAAAAGTTTGTGAGTGTTTTCGGTGACAAGCCAAATTTCTTCAGCCTCCTGAGGTTGAAGAGGGGCTGTTGCGCCTTCTTCACCACACTGTCTGTGTGGGTGGACCATTTCAGTTTGTCTGTGATGTGTACGCCGAGGAACTTAAAACTATCCATCTCCACTACTGTCCCTTCAATGTCGATAGGGGGGTGCTCCCTCTGCTGTTTCCTGAAGTCCACGATCATCTCCTTTGTTTTTTTGTTGTTGAGTGTGAGGTTGTTTTCCTGACACCACACACCGAGGGCCCTCACCTCCTCCCTGTAGATCGTCTCGTCGTTGTTGGTAATCAAGCCTACCACTGTAGTGTCGTCTGCAAACTTGATGATTGAGTTGGACGCGTGCATGGCCACACAGTCATTGGTGAACAGGGAGTACAGGAGAGGGCTGAGAACGCACCCTTGTGGGGCCCCAGTGTTGAGGATCAGTGGGGTGAAGATGTTGTTTCCGACCCTCACCACCTGAGGGCGGCCCGTCAGAAAGGGGGAGAGGGCGAACTGCACTGAACTAGTTTCAATGTAATGCCAGGCTCTCTCCAATGTATGTAATCACTTGGGAGTTTCTGTATTTTGGGTAAACTTCTCCTTTAAGAATTGTTATGTTTTGTTATTTTTTGTAAGTCACTAGCTTAACCAAAAGCTGTGTCTCTATCTTTTTTTACAGTCTAGCCCTGAATCATAAGATATTGTCAACCCATCTCTGCATATAGACAACTGTTCAGTGTACTTGTTCTTTAATCAATCTCTAGAAACATAGTACCTCTAGAAACATAGTTCCTCTTGTAGCTACATAAACATCTCATAACCCCACTACAGTTCTATAGCATAACCAACTGATTGAACGCATAGCTTACTGGATGACCCTTTGGAACCCTGCCTGCCTGTCTCCTGATGTGCTAATCAGGCCGGCTAGCCTAGTGCTACACTAACAACCACCCCGTGGTCTGAGAACATGCTCTATCTAATGGCCTAGTTCTCCTGCGGGAAAATAATGAGAATATCATGAAGAGTTTTAAATCAAAACACGGTGTGGTGGGGTGACTGTGGGCCGTGGGTGGCCTAGACAGACAGATGCCTAATTAGATGTATTCTTTCCCACTCCCTTTAAACTCATTGTTAGCATGACTTGTCAGGTGGCTGCTAGGGATTAATGAAGCTTCAATGGGCCATGATCCCATTAGTGGAAAAAAACAGAAGCAAAGGTGGTTGTTTAAAATGTGATGTGAGAGAATGCTGCTGCTGCTCGATGATAAGACTGTTTAGCTGGAAGTAAATCTCCACATCAGCATGTTGTGTAAATGCCAACACAGTATCACAGTTTATTGTCAAATAGACACAAATTACTTATTCGAAATTTGTGACAGGCACAGGTTAAATGGTCAGGGTTAGCTCAAAAGTAGTAAGTAGTTGCAAAGTAGCTAATTAGCGACAATGCTAAAGTTATCCGTGGTGAGATTCAAACACACAACCTTTAGGTTGCTATACTTTCGAGTTATACGCCCACCCAACCTCCCTCCTATCGCATGACATGTCCACCCAACCTCCCCCCTATCGCATTACATGCCCATCCAACCTCCCTCCTATCGCATTACATGCCCACCCAACCTCCCTCCTATCGCATTACATGCCCCCCCAACATCCCTCCTATCGCATTACATGCCCCCCCAACCTCCCTCCTATCGCATTACATGCCCCCCCAACCTCTATCCTATCGCATTACCTGCCCCCCCAATCTCCCTCCTATCGCATTACCTGCCCCCCCAACCTCCCTCCTATCGCATTACATGCCCCCCCAACCTCCCTCCTATCGCATTACCTGCCCCCCCAACCTCCCGCCTATCGCATTACATGCCCCCCCAACCTCCCTCCTATCGTATTACATGCCCACCCAATCTCCCTCCTATCGTTTCTGTGTTAAGTAACATACAGTCTTTATTTGTGATTGAAATAAACTGAAAACATAATTGTGTACTGCACACAAAAAATATATACTTTTTGGTGTGCCTGTCACAAAATTCCAATAAGCAATTTATGTCTATTTCACAATAATCTGTGATACTGGGTTGGTAAATGCACCAATGCGTGTGCAATGCATATGAGAGAGAAAATATGCATGTTTTTGTGTGTGTAAGGATAGTTTTTAGGCATAATTTCATGCATGTAGTGAATCTCTGTCCAAACTTAAGGCAGACAAAATCCCCATCATAATAAATGACTATACTACACAAACAGTTACATTTGCCTCTTAGCGTGCTGATAGGAGTGTAATTCTTACATACACACTCACATTGCTTTCATGAACCATTGAAATTGGAGAACGTAAACATATGCATGTTGTGATAAGAGTTTGTTTATAGTAATGGTACATTACTTAATCAACACAGTATACACAGAGCAGTCAAATGTCATCAAAATATGGCCTTCTTTACCAGCACAGATCTTTTCTCTTGCAACTCTCTCAGAAATAGGATTACTCCTAGAAAGAACGACTGGTTAAGGCCAAGTGATCTGTTATTTTTACTAGCTTAATTTCAGTTAAATTAAAATGTACGATTCCGTATTGAGAAACGTTATGAACAGTGAATATCAGATACTCAGATGGTCTTGGCAAACCTTCCGTCCATGTTCATTGTGCAGTGTTGTCAGGGGGACCTTGGCTCTAGGGTTAGAATCCTTGGCTTCATCACCGTATAAAGTAATGTCAGTGTGTATGTTTGCATCATGACAACACACTAACAAAAGTCTGCTATCATAAATATCTCTATTGTGTGACAGAATTATATATAGAGCCAGCCTCGTTCTCTCAACACATCTCACACACAGGTTTGCATAAAGTGTGCACGTTTTCTTCTTCCAGCTTAGTCCTTATTAGCCCTCCAGGATTATTCTTTCACTGTTTTGGTTTTGTTTAGTTTAGTTTCTCCAGGATGATTTGCTTTATCCTGTGAATGAGACTGAAGCCATTCTAAATGTCTCTGGCTGAGTGGTGGTAGCTAATCCTCTATTTTTCACTGAAACGTCTCCACAAGCCTCTTACTGGAGGCACGCACAGGTGGGTGCAGAGCAAAGGAGGGAGAGAAGGGGTAAGGAGAGAGGTTAAGGAGGGAGAGAGAGTCTGCACTCTACAGGGATGCACCTCTGTGTGTTTTGGTTTCCACACTAAACCTCAATAACCATGGCTGTCAGTCTGACATTGTGTTGGTGGCAGGCAGGCACCGGTGGGATCCCCTAATCTTCCCTGCTGACAGACAGGTTTCCAGACACAGGATGTGTTTTATTACCCTGTTCCTGTGCCAGCAGACTGGCTGTCCAACCTGGCACCTGTTCCATGAGACATTGCACCATTCTGAATTGTATAGTACTGAACATGTATGTAAACACACGCACAATGCACATACAGTACATGGAGACACACACACACACACACATACATACACATAAACATAATGCCTGACAGACAAATAAACAGACACAATCACATACTCTCAGTCAAGCACGTGTGACTTGCATAAAAGAGTGGACAGTGCCAAAGCAGAAGACAAATACTGTCTGTCTTCACTTACATTGGCATTTTGTGCTTCTTGGGACAAAACAATGACATGTATTTATTTGAATTTGAATGGGTATTGAATCAGTGTTGGCTGTGAAGGAGCCCAACAACAGGGAGCAGCCCTGAGTGACACTGACAGACAAGTCACCGTTTGTTATTCTGACCTCAGGCTTTAGCCATCAGTTTATCTCCCTTCCCATCTCTTCTACCTCTCCATCTCCTCCCCTCTCCTCTCCCTGATCCCTCTCACGTCCAGGTATAAACGGGAGGAGGTTGAGATAGGAATAGAGGACACGGAGAGGTGAGATGAGTGATTGAAGAGTTGACTGGCTATAGAGGAGTTGTATGAGAAATGGCCCAGAGGTGGAGAAGAGTAACGTGTGGAATTTGGAGATAGAGGGTAATCTGTTTAGAGTGAACTAAAGGCAGGGGCGGCAGAGAGCGGGGGGTGTTGGGGATTTGCAAAAATGTGCTCGCTGCTTCCCTCCTTTTTTAAATATGCCTGGAGGGCGCCACAAACCCCACCCCTTACCACCTGAGCCCCTCCCCTATCCCCTCCTCCGACCTGTGTGAGCAGATCTTCCACCTAACAGAATGCTGAGCTGGGAGGGACAGACAGAGCTAGCCTGGACAGCGCAGCACACTGCCTGACTCACCCTCCCACGGTGGGGCTACTCTGGACGGGATAACGTGCAAGGAGCAGCCTGGAGACAGCCAAGCAGGCCAAAGAGTGGAGCATTGGTTAGAGTAGCCATGCTCTCTCCATCTACTAATGGAGGACTCTAAGTAATAGGGCTCAGCTTCAGATATCCTCTCTATCTGCTTGCTACCAGGACCTGAGGCAGCACACACACCCAGACAGTTGTTGATGTGAATGTGTGGGTAGTCCACGCCTGAGAGAGAGACAGAGAGAGGGAGGGAGAGAGGTGATAGGTGAAAAAGAGAAGAAGAGGAAGAAGAGAGAAGGAAGGAATACAGAAATCAAGTTAGACCAACTAAATCTCAAACTTGCTGAATCTCAACTTACCTGTGACTGAACCTGTGTCTACACACACAGACACTCAGAGATAAGTCGAGAGGAGATGTACAGAAGAAGTTAGACATGGAGCTCTTACTTGGAGACGGCAATCTTGAAGACCACAAGAGGGACAGGTCTGGGAGCTGTGTAGAGTTCTACCAGGTGAAAGTGAGTGAAAAACCACACTACCTTATCTTACCTTATTAATGTTTTGTCTTTTCTACCCACATGGCACACTTATTCATGTTTTGTACTAGGATATAATTCTACACTGGGCCTTGGCAATGTGGGCTCAGGCATGTGTTTGTTTTTCCATGAAGCTTGAGCAGGGGCAGGGGCAGACAGGGCTGGTCCATTTTTAGCTTAGTGGGCCTGTCTAACAAAAAATATGTGCACTAAATTAGCATTATCAGGTTAATAATGGAGGCCTCAAGGAAAAAAATTGTCTGCGTGTTAGAAATGCCAGACACGATTTCTGGTCCCAGTCTGCCCCTGTGAGTGAGTGAGCGACACCTGTTGATCAAGTCTTGCTCACTAGCTGTGGAATTTGTAGTTTTCCTTTTGGGTTAATATAGTTATCGTGTGAAGTACATTGTACATTTCGGATAGACAGCTATGGCTATCTTCTACCTCTAATGATTCTCAACTGAAATCTCTAAAGTGGTCAAATAATCCAAACAAATATAGAGACTTGATCATTCATGACATCATGTCAGTCTCGATGAATATTCCGAAATATCACTTTGCCATATGCTCTAATATGTGGGTTAGTGTTCCTTGTGATAATACGTGACCTTGTAATATACACTGAGTGTACAAAACATTAGGAACACCTTAATATTGAGATGCACCCCCCTTTGTCATCAGAAGAGCCTCAATTCGTTGGGGCATGGACTCTACAAGGGATGCTGGCCCATGTTGACGCCAATGCTTCCCACAGTTGTCAAGTTGGCTAGATGTCCTTTGGGTGGTGGACCATTCTTGATACAGGAAACTGTTAAGCATGAAAACCCAGCAGTGTTTAAATTATTGACACACTCAAACCATACCCCATTCAAAGGCACTTAAATATAATTGTCTTGCCCATTCACCACCCTCTGAATGGCACACATACACAATCCATGTCTCAACTGTCTCAAGGCTCAAAAACTCTTCTTTAACCTGCCTCCTCCCTTTCATCTACACTGATTGAAGTAGATTTAATGGGTGATATCAATAAGGAGTCATAGCTTTCACCTGGTCAATGTCATGGAAAGAGCAGGTGTTCCTAATGTTTTTTACACTCAGTGTATATGACTATATTTTTTTGACCTGTGTGACCGATCTGGCACCAGTACAGAGTCCCATGACTGTGACTGTCTTTCTGAAGGTAGTTCACAGGGTTACAGTAGAGCATCAGGTGCCTTCGTGTGAGCATGTTAGCAGCAAGTTAGGAGTGTGTGCATGCATGCATGTGTGTGTGTGTGTGTGTGTGTGTGTGTGTGTGTGTGTGTGTGTGTGTGTGTGTGTGTGTGTGCGTGCGTGTGTGTCCATCACATGTGCTTGGTATAGCAGTGAGCAGAATGCGGTGGAATGCTGGTAATGAAACATGAGAGACCTATAAGGTCTGTGATTTAAAAAATTGCGGCCCAGGTCTTTGTTTGGATTAGCTATATATTGACTCCATATGAGTTATTACAGTATAGTAATGATCAGGAGAGTTTGGGGGCGTGAAGCAGGAATGTGCTATAGGCAGGGGTATGAACCAAAATGATTTTCCAATCATTTTGTTCTGAACAGAAGTACTCTTTTTTTGTTATGTTCCACTGTTGCAAGATGCAGCTGAAATTTTACGGGTGGGGAGAAAGCGAGAGAGAGTTGAGGAGGAGGCTTGAAGCGCTGGGCATCTTAATATTACATACATTATCTGAGGTCCACAGAGTTATACCTTGGAGGAGCAGCTTCTATGGAAGAACTTTGAATGTCCTTTGAGCTAGCTGGCTAGTAAGCTTGTGTGTGCATAGCAGCATCAGAAATAAAAACACTTCTTACCTTCTTGTAGTTAACAAATCCAACGTGAAACGGGATATCTAGGCCTATTGTATCCTTAACTAGCAATATCCATTCTTCTCTAGCTAATTAAAAATCTTTCTTCCTATTTTCTGAATTGCGCTTGTAACGTCAGTACAGTAGCCTATGCTCCAGAGGGGGAAGGGCCAGGTAGCCTAAACACTCACACGCACAGGCAAATATTATAATCTTGCAGGCAGACACTGGAATATGTTTGTTAGTGACAGAGTGAGGGCTTTGCATAGGCGCCTTGTTGCCTTTTATTGTGAGGGTATAAAAAATGCCTGGAACATAAAATAACATTATTAAGCGGTTCCCATGCGTTTAATATAATGTTTCTGTTCCAGAACAGTATGGATCACTTTCGTTTCAGGTTTCATTTCTCTTCCTTGAAAATGTTTGTTCTTTTACCATTTTTGGATCTGTTCCCTGAACCAGTTCCAACCTCTGGCTATAGGTCTTCCAAGCGTTTTACATTTAGAGTAAATGTACGTGTGGATTGCATGTGTTAATGCATGTGCCTTGACTCTGTAGCGTGAGCTAGTTAGGTTGGTGAGGGGGAATGTGGTTAGTTGTTGTGTACATAGAGGGAGTGATATGATCAGGTTTGTGTCCCCATCACATCCCTATTATCTCACACACACACACATGTGCGCGCACATACTGCAAGCAGAGTGTATGGAGAGGGGGGTCCATTTGTTGCCTAATCAACAGGTGGCTAACACTGATAAGTCTACTGTAACAAATATTTGTTCATGTATGGTCATTTTGTATCTTTACGCAGCACACCTTTTCTCAGAATCACACCTATTCCCAGAAATGTACTTACGGAAGTACAGTTCTGTAGATGCTAATAACAACCCTCAAATTGATCTGTCTCTGAAAGCTGAGGCGGTCGGATCTTAGACATCGGGGTGGCAGTGCAAGGTATTAGACCAAATAAGAAAGATTATGTCTCAATGACCCCATGTTTTCAGTTTAGGGAGGAGGGATGGAGGAATGGAGGGATAATAGAGTTTATAATGAGATGGGCTCTGACAGCCCTAGGCGCCCTTTTGGACAACAGCTTTGAGGACTCTGAGGAGAGGGAGTAGAGGGAGAGAAGGGCAAGAAGCCGGAGAGGGAGAGAAGGGCGAGAAAGGGGAGGAGCTCCCTCTACTGTTCACCTTTGGTGCAAACAGCCCCCTCCCCCCCAATTAGATGAAGGAGAATTAGCCGACCCCCCAGAATGAGCGCCTGGGTCAGGGAGGATTAAAGAGCGTGGGGGGTTTGTAGGGGGTAAAGGGGGTAGGTAGGGGTTAACAGGGTTTGTTTTGGTCAAAGACAACATGAGTCAACATGGCTACCTTTTCACATACAAGCCACTAGAGAAATGGAGAAAGAACTAGAGTAGTAAATTCATGATCTAGAGATCAGATTGAACAATTAGACACTGAAGTATGAGGAAGAGAGGTAGGATGTTTGTCCCTGTGGTTTGATTTCCAGAACTCGCACAGTTCTGTCTACTATATCTGTTTCTCTGGAAGTACTATTCTGCGGCCGATGTTGGTGGGATTATTTCCACATCATAGTTGGAATGTTGTGAGCCAAGCTGCTTCAAGATGGCCAATTAGATTGGCTGGTTTGAGTTGGGCTCTCTGGGTTGTTCCGCCTCCCAAGCCATCCGTGAAGCAATTAGGTCATTAGGTTGGTTGGGCCACGGTGGTTTCTGCACCAGGGAATCCTGGCTGGGAATAATGTAGTAAAAACACAATGTTTTATTTTTTCTTATTATTCTGTTTGAAGCCCTCACCCAATCTCACTGTGTGAAACCTCCATGGAGGCATAGAAGGCTGTCCATTCACAGTGCCTGAAAAAAATATAAATAGGATAATTGGCTTTCATGTGGACTTTTGCAGAATTCATAGCGATAGAGCAGAGAATAGAGAAATAAAGTTTTCCTTCAAGCACCCAACAAAGCAATGGAGCATCTGATTCATCCATTGGGCTATACTGTTCTATTCTGGGATGTGGCAGATGATGGATGACCGACAGGACAGCTGGAAGGAGAAAATAGAGAGAGATTGTATTGAACACAGGGACATTTTCCGGGAGGGAGGGAAAATCTTGTTTCACAGTCTGCAGCCAGCCAGAGAGAAGACAACAACACTAGTGGTTTCAAATTCCTTCAACGGTTTAATGATGAATGAATTTGAACCATACTGCTGATAGTTTTATGTTTGCTTGCTTGCATGCTAAAATGAATTACTGTACAGTAATGAATATGTACATGCAGTGTGCGTTGCGTTGTATCAACATGTGTTGTGTCATGGTGTCAGTTTAATCTCTGAAAACTAACAGATATAGGATCTTAATTTTAGCAAATGTTTCTACAGCAGGAAAATAATCCTGCAGCTACAAGAAATGTTCATTATTATGTGCATTATAATAAATTTTTTGTAAGGGAAATTATTTTTGTAAGGGAAAATCAAGTCTGAAATTTCACGGTGGAAGTTACACATTTCTGAAGCCTTTTTAAAGCTCAAATACACTACAATGTTTCCCTTGCAAAGGGGTGATCAAATTAAGATCCCACATCAGTTACAGAACACGGTGTTTTGATTTGACAGATAACACCTGTACCGTGCTATGGTTTAATATATTTTGGTTTTCGATTTCTTGTTACTCGTCTGATTGACACTGTTGATAAATCCTGTGGCCAATTCTTGCACTGACAGGCAGGTTGAAAATGTACAGATATCATATATTGTCAGGGCAGAAGCACAGTCAATATCTGTCTCTGGGGAGAACTAGGGCAAAAAGCAAACCCTTGTCCTTCATCCGTCAGACACAAGATAACACACACCAAAGAGAGAGAGAATGGCATTTATTTGGTTAATTTCTCCTCTCTCATCTCCCTCTCTCTTCTGCCTTTTAATGTCTACTGAATGTTGTGAGAAGTAGGTGGTATAAATAACTTAATCAACTCCCTCCTCTGCAATGAGATTTGTGTCTCTTGTCTCCTATATGTTCACTTTGATCTGATAGGAATTTGAGCACAGTGAAGTTTATCTACCGGCTGCACTTTATCATCAATACATGAGAACAGAGAGCAAGATAGCGACTTTCCACAAGTCTGGCTCATCTGTTGATAGGGAGGCAGAGAGAGACGAATGAGGGAGGGAGGGAAGAGAATATAAAGAGAAACAGAGGGGCTTTCTCCTGATTATTAGAGAGATTTTTAGCAGGTGAAGGTTAGTTATGGGATTCCATTATTTCTCCTCAGGACCAGTTTCCCTCTATGGCAACAAAATACTGATGTTTAGAACTTCTCCCTAGGTGTGTGTGTGTGTGTGTGTGTGTGTGTGTGTGTGTGTGTGTGTGTGTGTGTGTGTGTTTGTGTGTGTGTCTGTGTGTGTGTGTGTGTGTGTGTGTGTGTGTGTGTGTGTGTGTGTGTGTGTGTGTGTGTGCGTGCGTGCGTGTGTGTGTGTGTGTGTGCGTGTGTGTGTGTGCGTGCAAGCGCAAGCGTTGGTGTGTTTTTGGCATGAAGCCCACTAAGAAATACACTGAATGTACAAAACATTAGGAATACCTGCTCTTTCCATGACATAGACTGACCAGGTGAATACAGGTGAAAACTATGATCCCTTATTGATGTCATTTTTTAAATCCACTTCAATCAGTGTAGATGAAGAGGAGGAGATAGGTTAAAGAAGGATTTTTAAGCCTTGAGACAGTTGAGACATGGATTGTGAATGTGTACCATTCAGAGGGTGAATGGGCAGGACAAAAGATTTAAGTGCCTTTGAATAGGGTAGGTGCCAGGCGCACCGGTTTGAGTGTGTCAAGAACTGCAACGCTGCTGGGTTTTTCACGTTGAACAGTTTCCTGTGTGTATCAAGAATCGTCTACCACCCAAAGGACATTCAGCCAACTTGACACAACTGTGAGAAGCATTGGAGTCAACATGGGCCAGCATTCCTGTGGAACACTTTTCGACACCTTGTAGAGTTGAATTGAGGCTGCTCTGAGGGCGAAAGGGAGTGCAGTTCAATAATAACTAAGAAATATAACTGTCCATTAGTCCCTTGTGTGACCATCATCAGAGTCCCTCTGCTCACACCTCCCTAAAATGAATCTGCAGCACCAAAGGGCACACACTCACACATTGTAAACATAAAGAAAGAGACATGTACATATTGTATTCACATTCCAAAGGTGCTCTGAGTGAATCCATCTCAAATTCCCACTCTATATTTTTCAAACTGATAAACAAAGGATACCACCACCTCATGAGTTCTTCTCCTCTCCATTCCAAGTGAGTGGACACACTGTCTGCCCAGTAGATGTAGCAGAAGCTCCTTTTCTGGAGCCAAACCTTCAATCCATCATTCAAGAGCATTTACTAACCTTTGACCCTACTGATACTCACTGATTACAGTGCTTGCCGGTTGGCCACAGTGCTAGGGTGAGTTGAAAAGTTTGGAAAATAACGTCTACCATGGCAAACGCAAGTCTTTAGATTTTTTTCTAAATCAAAACACTGTTGAAGTGCGAATCACAAAGATGTCATGTTTCGACTGTCACCATGCAGCGTGCCACCACAGTACTTGAGAAAGAAAACCATGAGTCATCTCCACTTCCTGAAAATCCTGACTCACATAAGCCGGTCACCCACTCTTCTCCCTCCACACACTCTTGTCTGTTTCAAACACTCAAGTACATCACGTTTTTGAACCTCTGTCCTCTCTTTGTAAACTCATGGACTTTGTAAATGCATTGACCCACATACTATTCTCAGCCTACTGTTAATTTGTGTCCGATTGGCTTGATTCGGTCTTATGTAGAAAAATGTGACATCATGTTTTTACATTGGATATCATACCCTACAATTGAGGAACAATGGGAAAGTAATTCTGCTTTGAAAGTTGATTCACTTGTAACCCCACTTTTAAGAAAATGTTCCTTGAATGTTTTGGTACACCTACTGGAGACCTCTTCTTTGGCTATACTCATTCAGAATCGTTCACACCCTCTTAAGCCTTAGCCCCACCCATCTCTTTAAGGATTCACATGTGAGGCCATTTGCTATACAGAGTGAGTTCGGTAGTGTACTAAACAAAGATTTTAAGACTAAAGGCTGGTTTATACTACGTCTATCGACATGTCTGTAGACCGTTGTCGCAGTGGCATCATGAACATTCTATTGTCGTCCGACATCAAACTTGTTATTGTCGTTATGAAACAGTATAAACACAAAAACTCATGACATCAGCAGCCTGGGGGTCTAAAATAGTGCAACTGGTGTATTTTAACACCAATAAACCCAACCGTTTAAAAATTAATTTAGTATATGTCAATCTAGCAAACCAGGCAACTAAAAGCAACTTTCTAAGCAATGTTTTTGTTATTTTCTATATTGTTAGCTTGCTAGCTAGTTCAAATAATGACCATATCATATAGCTAGTAATGAACAAGACGGCCCGCACACTCTTTAAGCTTCCATCGCCGAGGGAACCGGGATGCCTCAGCCAGCTCGTCGGACTTCCACACCTTAGCTGGCTCGTGGGGTCTTCTTGCCTCGGTGGGCTCGGCAGGCGCCCACCCCACGTCATGCTTCAGCAGGCCATCAGGCTCCCATGCCTCAGTCATATCGTCAGGCTCCCACGCCTCAGCTGGATCGTCAGGCTCCCACGCTTGAGCCGGCTTGCCAGGCTCCCACGCCTCTGCCGATTTGTCTGGCTTCTACGCCCCAGCTGGTTTGTCCAGCACCCATGCCTCGGCCGGTCCGTCAGGCTCGCACAGGGGGGACGCCAGGTGGTGCCCCTAGAGGGGGTGTACTCGAGGGCACCAGACTGCCTTCATTACGCACACCTGTCACCATTGTTACGCGCACCCGCGCTTCATCACCGGTCTCCATCACGCGCAGCAGCACATCATTGGACTCACCTGGACTCCTTTAATTTGTTGATTGCCTTCCCTATTTCTGTCTGCTTCCCTGTGTGTTCCCTGTATCAGAATTGTTGTCGTTTCCATTTCCCCTGTCCAGACGCTGCCCGTATTCTGTTGCTGTTCTGTTTCGTTATTCATTAAATGTTCACTTCCTGTACCTGCTTCTTGTCCCCGGCGTCCCCGGTGTCTGTCCTTACTGAGACAGGTGTTTTATACAACAGCCTTCTTCTATGAGTTCTCTTTTTGACTCCCTCTGAATGATTTGCAACAAATGCTAGAATTTTCTCCATCTCCTTTGCTATCATACTCTGCTTGCACAGGGCATTCCACTGATATCAAAACTCAGTCCTCCAGAAAGTGGAGAGCATTAACAAACCTTGTGTAGTTCTTTGTGATATCTTTCAAAATAGCCAAGTTAGAAAGGATTACCTTTCCATACTGAGCAGCTAATGTTATAGACAGAAGCGTGGTACATGGCAGACCAATCCGAACTCATCTCTCGGGATGTCCAGCCCATCCATTATCTCAGCCAATCATGGATAGTGGGAAGGTTCCTGTCTTTAATGTGGCTAAACCAACTAGGCTCATAATTTAACAATTGTATTGCTATTTACAGGTGGCATACAAACAGAGTTTTCTTTTTTTTAAGTACTTCAGTACTTGCTTCTGCGATTCCTAAATTCATGGAGTAAGTTTCTAATCCAAAATTATACTTTTGTTATATGTTTGCTAGCTCAGCTGGTTAGCTAGCTCCGTCTCATTTGACCACCAATCATTGCTAAGGCTAGCTAGCTAGCCACTTAATATAACTTGTTTTCTCAAAATGAATGTTAGCTAGCTAATTTAGAAATGTTATGAATACAACTCCCATCTGCTGTCAACATCAGGATACTAGTTAGCTCCAAAAGTGGTTATAGCATAGACTGCATGCTGACAGTGAATTCAGAGACATTCGGTGTTTAGCTACACTACAGACATCGGTTTACCAGGTTCCTGGGGTGCAATTGTAATGATAGTCCTCCACAACATACCCAAGAGTTTCCTGATTAGCAAGGGGTCATCTGTGTTTAATTTCATTTTGTATTATAAACACAGTTTGAGATCATTGTGAGGGCATTTCGCCAGTGGTTGAATGGGGAATTGGTCCCCCTGGGAAAATGTTGTACAATGTTGCAACAGTAACCAAGGGGGGCAGGGCTTAGTGAAGGGTTAATTGGGGGGTGTCTCTATAATTAGAGGATAAGCATGTTTAGACATATTCAGTTCTGTAAGATATAAACAGTCTACAAATATTGCTGAGGAACTGAGAGGATCCTCTGTCCAAGTGTGTGTGTATGTACTGTATGTGTGCGTGTGTGTGTGCATGTGTTTGTGTGTGCGTTTGTTTTATACGTGCATGCGTAATTACATTGGAGAGGGTTGGTTCTGGGATTGAAAATGGAAAAACTTCAACACTGTAATTCTGCATCCAAGTTTATTTCTGTCCCTGCACAGTGAATGGGCAAGGCTAGCTTTGCACTCTCATTAAAACACACACACACCATGCCTTTTAATATCAACCAAACCACGCCTTCCCTCTCCTCTTGCTGGTTAACAAACCCACAACAGAACGGAATCCCGTAAAATTACAAATCTTCAGAGCTGCTCCCTCACAATTGAACATGATTCTTTCTGCTCCTGTCCTGTACATAGCACCATGTCGCCTGCTGTATGTATTCCTCTACCAGTGATTTCACAGCAGAGTTATGCACCGTGCCAAAACATGTCCTAAATATATGTTTTTGAGGGATGTTCATTCTCTACATATACAGTGGGGAGAACAAGTATTTGATACACTGCCGATTTCGCAGGTTTTCCTACTTACAAAGCATGTAGAGGTCTGTAATTTTTATTATAGGTACACTTCAACTGTGAGAGACGGATTCTAAAACAAAAATCCATAAAATCACATTGTATGATTTTTAAGTAATTAATTTGCATTTTATTGCATGACATAAGTATTTGATCACCTACTAACCAGTAAGAATTCCGGCTCCCACAGACCTGTTAGTTTTTCTTTAAGAATCCCTCCTGTTCTCCACTCATTACCTGTATTAACTGCACCTGTTTGACACCTGTCCACACACTCAATCAAACAGACTCCAACCTCTCCAAAATGGCCAAGAGCAGAGAGCTGTTTAAGGACATCAGGGATAAAATTGTAGACCTGCACAAGGCTGGGATGGGCTACAGGACAATAGGCAAGCAGCTTGGTGAGAAGGCAACAACTGTTGGCGCAATTATTAGAAAATGGAAGAAGTTCAAGATGACGGTCAATCACCCTCGGTCCGGGGTTCCATGCAAGATCTCACCTCGTGGGGCATCAATTTTTTTAATATTTATTTAACTAGGCAAGTCAGTTAAGAACAAAATCTTATTTTCAATGACGGCCTAGGAACAGTGGGTTAACTGCCTGTTCAGGGGCAGAACGACAGATTTGTACTTTGTCAGCTCAGGGATTTGAACTTTCAACATTCCGGTTACTAGTCCAATGCTCTAACCACTAGGCTACCCTGCTGCACCAATGATCATGAGGAAGGTGAGGGATCAGCCCAGAACAACACGGCAATGACCTGAAGAGAGCTAGGACCACAGTCTCAAAGAAAACCATTAGTAACACACTACGCCGTCATGGATTAAAATCCTGCAGCGCACGCAAGGTCCCCCTGCTCAAGCCAGCGCATGTCCAGGCCCGTCTGAAGTTTGCCAATGACCATCTGGATGATCCAGAAGAGGAATGGGAGAAGGTCATGTCGTCTGATGAGACAAAAATAGAGCTTTCTGGTCTAAACTCCACTCGCCGTGTTTGGAGGAAGAAGAAGGATGAGTACAACCCCAAGAACACCATCCCAACCGTGAAGCATGCAGGTGGAAACATCATTCTTTGGGGATGCTTTTCTGCAAAGGGGACAGGACAACTGCACCGTATTGAGGGGAGGATGGATGGGGTCATGTATCGCGAGATCTTGGCCAACAACCTCATTCCCTCAGTAAGAGCATTGAAGATGGGTCCTGGCTGGGTCTTCCAGCATGACAACGACCCGAAACACACAGCCAGGGCAACTAAGGAGTGGCTCCGTAAGAAGCATCTCAATGTCCTGGAGTGGCCTAGCCAATCTCCAGACCTGAACCCAATAGAAAATCTTTGGAGGGAGCTGAAAGTTGGTATTGCCCAGCGACAGCCCTGAAACCTGAAGGATCTGGAGACGGTCTGTATGGAGGAGTGGGCCAAAATCCCTGCTGCAGTGTGTGCAAACCTGGTCAAGAACTACAGGAAACATATGATCTCTGTAATTGCAAACAAAGGTTTCTGTACCAAATATTAAGTTCTGCTTTTCTGATGTATCAAATACTTATGTCATGCAATAAAATGCAAATTAATTACTTAAAAATCATACAGTGTGATTTTCTGGATTACAGACCTCTACATGCTTTGTAAGTAGGAAAACCTGCAAAATCGGCAGTGTATCAAATACTTGTTCTCCCCACTGTAAGTCAGTTCCGTTCACATAACTCTCACAGATGAGGTAATTTTGTAACACAACCTCAACCATTTGCAACAGGATTTTTGACCCCTCTGAACCTTCCTCTAACAGGTCACATGACTTCTGTATCCTGGGGTGCGTTCAGTTCGCTTCAACGTTTGCTATGTCGGGTGACGGTTTGTATTGAATGAATGGTGCGCACTGTTCTTTAACAGCCTTTGAGGTGTGTTTAATCCCGTTTGGTGGGTGTGGTGTATGTAGCCTGATCAAGATGGGTATGACCATTGGAAATAATTGGAAAAAGTCATGCTGCCCACCATATGGTAACTGCGTTTTGGGCCACCAAAATCATGTTTTTCAACTGGTCGTTCAGTACACTACCATTTCCATTCAATTCAACGTTGCACCAAGTTCTGTTGTACTGAACGCAACCCTGTACTTGCCGGATGCTAATCTGACCTCTGGTGACCTTTCAACCTATGGAGGAGGTTGTGGACTTGGCAATCACTGTGGGGCAACCAAGGCAGTGTGATATGTAACGTTCACTTAGATATACTGTATCCATGGTATGTGCAGGCTTTTGTTCCAGCCCAGCTATAACACAACTGATTCAACTAATTAACTAGTCATGGTCTTCACTCATTCAGTTAGAATAAAGTTTGTTAGTTAACTAACCCTGGCGTACGTTTACCAAAAATGATGGATGCATTCAGCCAACCACTCATCCTAATGACCACCTCACCAAACCTTCCACCATCTGTCCTCTGGATGAAGTCAGTGGTGACCTTCATCTAATGATTCTGACCCCTTCTGGAATGCAGGGCTTGACCCTTGACCCTTAACCCCTGAGAGGACGATAAGAGGTCCCTGGCGCTGATAGCAGCTTCAACACACACATACACAGCGCGGCTCTCACAGTGTAAACATTAGCGCTGACTAACAAAGCCATTGCCAGTGATAAACCAGCCTGCCACACATAAACACTTTCCTCCACTATCCTCCTTCTTTTAAACGGTCAACATTAGCCTGCCTTTGTTGGCTACTTGCTGGACTGTCCTGACAGAGAGCAAGTGTGGTCATGCATAACTGGCTGGATGAAAACCTTTGCAGTTGCTCTGCTGTCAGTGACATGCCAGGACAGATATGTAGGGCTACAGCTTTGTTTTATGTAGCAATAGCAATTTAGAGGTCATTTCCTGAACTTTCCAGTGCATCCCAACCCATTTACTTCCTAACCTGCTCAAGCCTAAAAATGTCCCAAAAACCAATTATTCCATTACCTCATGAATTGGTTAATTCCACTCTGTGGCTCAAAGGCTACTCTCTTACAGTAAACATAGGACCCTCTGGCTCACATTTAGTCAACTAAATCATCACATGCACAATGGGTCCTGGGTCTTAAGAACATATCCCCTTGTTCAGCTCATCCATCTCCTCTCTAACACCAGTTTGAGCCCTCTGTGAAACCAAAACCATTCCACCCCTAGGGGACAACTTAAACCGGTCCTCTCTGGTCACTCATGTACACACACACACATACATCGATGCTCTCTACTAACAAGTCAGCTATTAGGGTAGTCAGCTCTCTGGGTAGTTTAGTTAATCAGATTAGCTGGGGGAGGGGCGTGTGTGTGTGTCCACAGGAGAGCAGATGTGAAAGGCAGACAGGCTAAGACCGTCTGACTGTCCCTGGGTTTCTTACTGTCTGTCCCTCTATCCCTCTGTCTAATACTGTCGGTTAGACTGCCTGCCGGTGTCCCTCTATCTGTCCGTCTCTCTGTAGGTCTCTCTATAGATATACAGTGCCTTGCGAAAGTATTCGGCCCCCTTGAACTTTGCGACCTTTTGCCACATTTCAGGCTTCAAACATAAAGATATAAAACTGTATTTTTTTGTGAAGAATCAACAACAAGTGGGACACAATCATGAAGTGGAACAACATTTATTGGATATTTCAAACTTTTTTAACAAATCAAAAACTGAAAAATTGGGTGTGCAAAATTATTCAGCCCCCTTAAGTTAATACTTTGTAGCGCCACCTTTTGCTGTGATTACAGCTGTAAGTCGCTTGGGGTATGTCTCTATCAGTTTTGCACATCGAGAGACTGACATTTTTTCCCATTCCTCCTTGCAAAACAGCTCGAGCTCAGTGAGGTTGGATGGAGAGCATTTGTGAACAGCAGTTTTCAGTTCTTTCCACAGATTCTCGATTGGATTCAGGTCTGGACTTTGACCATTTGGCCATTCTAACACCTGGATATGTTTATTTTTGAACCATTCCATTGTAGATTTTGCTTTATGTTTTGGATCATTGTCTTGTTGGAAGACAAATCTCCGTCCCAGTCTCGGTCTTTTGCAGACTCCATCAGGTTTTCTTCCAGAATGGTCCTGTATTTGGCTCCATCCATCTTCCCATCAATTTTAACCATCTTCCCTGTCCCTGCTGAAGAAAAGCAGGCCCAAACCATGATGCTGCCACCACCATATTTGACAGTGGGGATGGTGTGTTCAGGGTGATGAGCTGTGTTGCTTTTACGCCAAACATAACGTTTTGCATTGTTGCCAAAAAGTTCAATTTTGGTTTCATCTGACCAGAGCACCTTCTTCCACATGTTTGGTGTGTCTCCCAGGTGGCTTGTGGCAAACTTTAAACAACACTTTTAATTGATATCTTTAAGAAATGGCTTTCTTCTTGCCACTCTTCCATAAAGGCCAGATTTGTGCAATATACGACTGATTGTTGTCCTATGGACAGAGTCTCCCACCTCAGCTGTAGATCTCTGCAGTTCATCCAGAGTGATCATGGGCCTCTTGGCTGCATCTCTGATCAGTCTTCTCCTTGTATGAGCTGAAAGTTTAGAGGGACGGCCAGGTCTTGGTAGATTTGCAGAGGTCTGATACTCCTTCCATTTCAATATTATCGCTTGCACAGTGCTCCTTGGGATGTTTAAAGCTTGGGAAATCTTTTGTATCCAAATCCGGCTTTAAACTTCTTCACAACAGTATCTCGGACCTGCCTGTTGTGTTCTTTGTTCTTCATGATGCTCTATGCGCTTTTGACGGACCTCTGAGACTATCACAGTGCAGGTGCATTTATACGGAGACTTGATTACACACAGGTGGATTGTATTTATCATCATTAGTCATTTAGGTCAACATTGGATCATTCAGAGATCCTCACTGAACTTCTGGAGAGAGTTTGCTGCACTGAAAGTAAAGGGGCTGAATAATTTTGCACGCCCAATTTTTCAGTTTTTGATTTGTTAAAAAAAGTTTGAAATATCCAATAAATGTCGTTCCACTTCATGATTGTGTCCCACTTGTTGTTGATTCTTCACAAAAAATACAGTTTTATATCTTTATGTTTGAAGCCTGAAATGTGGCAAAAGGTCGCAAAGTTCAAGGGGGCCGAATACTTTCGCAAGGCACTGTATATGTCTGTCTATAAGAGGCTAACCCATGGTAACCCATAGTTGTCTCTTTGTGTATCTCTGCCACCTCTATGGCCACTTCAATCACAAACCCTGTCTTTCAATTCTCAATTTCACTCTCTGTCTGTCTCTACAACTCTCTCTTCCAAATCTCCCATGACTAATGTTTTGAGAAACCTAATGAGACCAAGAGAGGCGTAGTGACTGTGGCAGAGTAATGTTGAAATTTCCGCCTTTTATTTTCTTCCCGGTGTACAGGAAGTAAGAGCTTCCCAGAGTGGAGGATTCCCATTCCCAAAGTGGATGCTGTCTGTCTGTCGGACCCCAGCGTCTCCTCTCTGCCCAAACCCTCAACCACCACCTCTAAACCTTTAGTCACCTCCAGTCTACCAGCAAGGCCAACCTCACCGCTCCTCTCCTTTCCTTTCCTTTCCTTTCTCCCCTCTCTGAGAAGTGTGTGTGTGTGTGTTTGTGTGTGTGTGTGTGTGTGTGTGTGTGTGTGTGTGTGTGTGTGTGTGTGTGTGTGTGTGTGTGTGTGTGTGTGTGTGTGTGTGTGTGTGTGTGTGTGTGTCAAAGTTATGACCCAATTCTGTACCATCAACTTGATAGTAAGGAGGTGGGTGAAGAGGGCTACAATAGTCATTTACAACATTAACAATGTCTACACTGTATTTCTGATAAATTTGATGTTATTTTAATGGATAAAAAATGTGTTTTTCTTTTAAAAAACACTAACATTTCTAAGTGACCCCAAACTTTTGAACAGTAGTGTATATTCACACATTCACACTGATAGACAATCCTCTCTCGTCCCTGTCAACATTCGGTTTGAAGCGCAGTAGTTGTCTCGGCTCAAACCCAGGGTTGCATTCATTTCGTTGATTCAGTTGCAAAACGTTTTGCAACAGAAACAGTTTACTTCAAACGGAAAACGTTTTGAAACTAAACGAGAGTTTCTATTGGACAAATTCAGATACGTCCCTTTGGCTTTTTCGTTTGGTTCTTAAACGGTAAACGATTTCAATTGCAAGACGTAATGAATTCTGCCGAATATGCTATATTTCATGGCTATGGAGAAAAATCATGCGTTGGATTTGTTGGGTGTGCATACAGTGGGGTGGACTGTTTCATGGCTATGGAGAAAAATCATGCGTTGGATTTTTTAAACATTATTCATGTTATTTTTGCCATGCAGAGTACATTCATTCACCTGGTCTGCAAATTGTTTTCATGTGATTCCTGAGCTAGAGCTGTTTCCACCTCAATTAGTGCTAATTTTCAGGTTAGGAACCCAGCGGCGCTAGGACCTCCTTCAGCTCAGGCTGTAGAGGCACATTTACACATGGGGTGTATTCATTACGTCTTGCAATGGAAATCGTTTACCGTTTAAGAACCAAACGAAAGAGCCAAAGGGACGTATCTGAATTTGTCCAATTGAAACTCTCGTTTAGTTTCAAAACGTTTTCCGTTTGAAGTAAACTGTTTCTGTTGCAAAACGTTTTGCAACTGAATCGATGAAATGAATGCACCCCTGGGTTTGAGCAGAGACAACTACTGCGCTTCAAACCGAATGTTGACAGGGACGAGAGAGGATTGTCTATCAGTGCGTTCTGTGAGCTGTCAGTAAAGAACTCAGTCCAGGTTTATTTAACGCGTTTTGTTTCCTTTTTATCCATTGGCGTGAATGGGGGATTTCCCACCGGTTTGTCTTCTTCGTTTGGTCCTGTCGCTGGATAATTTTGGATGCAATGGGAATAGGAATACGTGCGCTGTGGTCTGAGGCAGCAGGCAGCAGACTCGGTGTCGATCTACTGTAGTAGCCTTGATGGAAACCATGTCTCCCCAGCAGGGAACTATCGGACAGAATAGGTCTGTCTCTTTGACAGGGAAAAGCAAGTTCTGCGCGCTACCAGACAGCAAAAAGGTAACTAGAGAATTGTGGATTTTTAAAATTTGCATTATAACGTATTATTGTGCCATTATGAAGTGGGGGGATAGTATTTGTCTTCTTTTGGGTTTGTCATTGGGTTTTCTACTTGCTCTATATCGTCTATCGCCAGGTAGCATGCCATGCAGTTGTATTGTTGGCAAAGTATAGGCTAAATGGGAATTGATATGATAATTTGGCTTCCAGCCTAATTGAGGTTGTGTGCATTATTCACAGATGCTATTGAGCGTTACTGGTCATATTTGAAGCTGAGGGTATGTTATCATCTACATTTCCAGCTTGTTCAGTCTGGGGCTTCTCTTTGTGCCACTTGATTTGAGGGATGGATTCCTGCGCTTTAACCTTTAATATTATTTCATACTTACTAGTGTTTCTTTTTTGTGTATTTCATAATATCAGACAGCTGCTGGATAATTATATTATGGTTACTAATGCGTTCTAAGAAAAAAAAAGTTAATGCAGGCGTATTTAAAATTGATTCGGCTAAATGTTATTCAGTTTGTGGAAATGCATGTGTAAAATTACGCCTTGCCACCTACTGCATATACCTAGATAAAAAATATTAAGATAGCATATTCGGCAGAATGTTTCACATCCATTTAAAAAATATATATATTCGAGTGAGTCTCCTACTCAAAGTTTGATGAGATACATATTGATAATGTTTAACATATGGAAGCAAATGAACTATGAAAGCAAATAAACTATGCAACATGCTGATAATCTGCTCTCAGATCACAAGTCACCAGACAGACAACAGTCACGCTGTGCTTGAGCGGCTACAGTACGTGCGCACTGGGAGCAGAGTCAATGGATTTACCTACTGTCTGACCCATCCGTCGCCCCACTCAGCATACAATCTCATTTAGTTGTTAATGTTAATTTGCATAAATCATTCACGTAATTCATGAAATAGATATTGCTTTAGACTTGCAACATAGCTTCAGTTTCAGTGCAAATATCACGATGTTCAACACAGCTACTCAGCGGCGTTGTATGTACACTTATTTCCCTACAATCCTAACACATTTGTAGTATAGTATGCTATGTCAATAAACGCGTTGCCTTACTATTGCTGATAATACATTCTGAGCCAACAACAATTAATCAATGAAATTAAGTTATAGTTAACAGCGCCTCCATTCTACTCCTGTTTGGAATATGTAACTGCACTTTGAAGGTACGAGGTCAGTGGTAAGCTTGCCTTTACAACAGTTTACTGGAGTGCAAAGAAGCAAGTCGTTGAGCTAATTGGAAGTGGTCTTTGAAAGTCACATCCCACTGGGCACAGAAGTGAATTCAATGTCTATTCCACCGTTGGTTCAATATAATTTCATTGAAATTACTTGGAAACAATGTTGATTCAAACAGTGTGTGCCCAGTGGGATGATTGACACACTCAATATGCATTTTCTGTCATATACAAATATCAATCTCTAGTTCGGGGGCTGGAACATAAATTACCACATTTGGTACTCGGGCCACCAGTTGGGGAACCCTGCTCTAGTACAGGACATTTTCAATTTGTAGTATATTTGAGGTTTAAAAAGGCTTCGGAAGTTGGTCATTTCCACTTGGAAAAAATGTGTCAATCCCAACAAAATCGGCAATAATTATAATCCACATAATAATTCACATTTCTTGTTGCTGCAGGATTATTTTACTGCTGTAGCAAACTGACTCGAATTAAGATCCTACATCTGTAGTAGGAAGAATCAAGTCAAACTGTTCTCTGATAACAAATATTTTTATGAGGGAAGTTCTCAGTTTATCCCTAATGCCCTCTAATGCGTGCAACCAATGAAAAAAGGATCCTTTGGAAAGTTCCATACAGCTTGTCCTCATGATTGAGTTCACTTGGTGAATCAATCAAATATTATGATCCACGAATGCTGACGGCTTTATTGATATCGATTCATTGAGCTTAGCCACTGCATTGCAATGGCATCGTCTAAGAATTGTAAAACTAACCGCTAAGCTGCAGCTCTTCATGTAGCATCATGTAACATGTTGTGCAATGTTATAATATGGTTGCCAGCCTGACCAAGCTACTTTGAGAGTTAAACGTTGTTTTATAGTGATTAGGTTTACGATGTGAAATGATGTGGTGAGAAATCATAGGGTAAAACAGAGAATTTGCGGACTTCAAGGGCACGTTGAAAAGAGGTTGTTAAGCCAACCTTATTGTACAAAACATGAAGAACACCTTTTTCCATGACAATACTGACCAGGTGAATCAAGATGAAAGCTATGATGCCTTATTTATATCACTTGTTAAATCCACTTCAATGAAGGTGAGGAGACAGTTTAAAGAAAGATGTTTAAGCCTTGAGACAATTGAGACATGGATTGTGTATGTGTGCCATTCACAGGGTGAATGAACAAGACAAAAGATTTAAGTGCCTTTGAACGGGATATGGTATTAGGTGCCAGGCACATAGGTTTCTGTCAAGAACTGCAACGCTACTGGGTTTTTCACACTCAACAGTTTCCCGTGTGTATCAGGAATGGTCCACCACCTAAAGGACATCTAGCCAACTTGAAACAACTGTGGGAAGCCTTGGAGTCAACATGGGCCAGCGTCCCTGTGGAATGCTTTCGATTCCTTGGAGAGTCCATGCTCCAACGAACTGAGGCTGTTCTCAGGGCAAAAGTGGGTGCAACTCAATATTAGGAAGGAGTAAAAATTGTCTGTCCTTGGTTGCAACACTCACTACCGAGTTCCAAACTGCCTCTGGAAGCAACGTCAGCACAAGAACTGTTCGTCGGGAGCTAAGATCTAGTCTAAGATCACCATGCGCAATGCCAAGTGTCAGCTGGAGTGATGTAAAGCTCACCGCCATTGTACCCTGGATCAGTGGAAAACGTTCTCTGGAGTGATGAATCATGCATCACCATCTGGCAGTCCAATGGACGAATCTGGGTTTGGCGGATGCCAGGAGAACGCTACCTTCCCCGAATATGTAGTGCCAATTGTACCTTTTTGTGGAGAAGGAATAATGATCTGGGTCCCCTTAGTTCCAGTGAAGGGAAATTTTAACTCTACAGCATTCAACTACATTCTAGACGATTCTGTGCTTCCAACTTTGTGTCAAAAGTTTGGGGAAGGCCCTTTCTTGTTTCAGCATGACAATGCCCAGTGCAAAAAGCGAGGTACATAGAAATGGTTTGTTGAGATTGGCGTGGAAGAACTTGTCTGGCCTGCACAGAGCCCTGACCTCAACCCCATTGAACATGTTTGGGATGAATTCGAACACCGACAGAGAGCCAGGCCTAATCACCCAACGTCATTGCTCGACCTCACTAATGCTCCTGTGGCTAAATGGAAGCAAGTCCCCGCAGCAATGTTCCAACATCTAGCGAAAAGCCTTCCCAGAAGAGTGGAGGCTGTTTTTAGCAACAAATGGGGGGCCAACTCCAAATTAATGCCCATGATTTTGGAATGAGATGTTCAATGGGAAGGTGTCCACATACTTTTGTAGTGTACTGTATGTTACCCAAGACACTGGCAGAGACTGCTTCACAATTCACAAGTTTTTTTTCACATACATTTCTGTGGTGGCCTACTCAATTCCTGATTTTGTGAGAGAGATGATGATTTATCTAGAAACATCAACAGTACAGAGAGAGATGACAAACATTGTGCAACAAACCACAATCCTACTTCTTTCTTTCTTTCTTTCTTTCTTTCTTTCTTTCTTTCTTTCTTTCTTTCTTTCTTTCTTTCTTTCTTTCTTTCTTTCTTTCTTTCTTTCTTTCTTTCTTTCTTTCTTTCTTTCCCCACCCCTCCTTATCCCCCGCTAGACAGAGATGTGGTTTATGACTAGCAGGGTGTGTTCCGGTATGACCTCTGTAAGTATGACTACAGTAAATTAGGGCAAGGGGGATACCTAGTCAGTTGTACAACTGAATGCCTTCAACTGAAATGTGTCTTCTGCATTTAACCCAACCCCTCTGAATCAGAGAGGTGCGGGGGGCTGCCTTAATCGACATCCATGTCTTCGGCGCCCAGGGAACAGTGGGTTAACTGCCTTGCTCAAGGCAGGGCAGAACTTACAGGGCAGAACTTACAGTGGACTATATGAATAATGACTCACTAACTATGTGAAATATAGCCTATTCTGGACTCACTAACTATGTGAACTCTAGCCTATTCTGGAGTGAACACAGTATTCTCTCCCTCCCTCTTTTCTCTCCGCAGCAGATGAAGACCCTGGCCCACCGACGACAGTCCGCCCCCTCCCTGGTCATCAGCAAAGCTCTTACCAAATCACGAAGCATGTCCAGGTACAGTAACAGCTTGTCAGATACCTCTATTCAACTAACTGCTACCTATCACTACATGTAGTCTCTATAGACAGTGCCCATACATAGGGTCTGGAGTCAGACCAAATGGTCAGGAACAAAACCACTGTTCCAGATTCAGCTATATTGTTTGCTCTCAACTTTTGACTTAGAAAGGGAAAGTAGGTCTGGTATCCACTCTAGGGGATTTATTCTCTTTCTAGGGCATAGTGATATCATTTCCATCTTTCAGCACTGGCCTGACTTATGAGAAAGCACATTCCCTGCAGGCCAATGCAGAGGGAGAATTGCCTCTTTTTCACTATCCATCATTGTTAGTTCTGACAAGGGGATTCTAAAGTACAGCCATCAAAAGGTTTTTTAATATCTTTAGATTGAGGTGTGTGTGCTCACGTGTTTTTAATGTCTTTAGATTGAGGTGTGTGTGCTCACATGTTTTTAATGTCTTTAGATTGAGATGTGTGTGCTCACGTGTTTTTAATGTCTTTAGATTGAGGTATGTATGCTCACATGTTTTTAATGTCTTTAGATTGAGGTGTGTGTGCTCACATGTTTTTAATGTCTTTAGATTGAGGTGTGTGTGCTCACATGTTTTTAATGTCTTTAGATTGAGGTATGTGTGCTCACATGTTTTTAATGTCTTTAGATTGAGGTGTGTGTGCTCACATGTTTTTAATATCTTTAGATTGAGGTGTGTGTGCTCACATGTTTTTAATATCTTTAGATTGAGGTGTGTGTGCTCACTTGTTTTTAATATCTTTAGATTGAAGTGTGTGTGCGCACGTGTGAGTCTCTGTGTTCATAAATTTGATTTATCAATAGAGAACAGCATGTGTCACGCTGAACACCCCACAAATCATTTACAGTAGTTCCCCAGGAGACTTGAATTATTACAGCACTGCTAGGAAAATGTTTACACGTCAAACAAACACATTTGTCCAGTGTTAGACAAGCTAGAGAAACCTTGTTCTGCTGTTGTTTGACATGTTTATGTGTGTTCTAGTGCTGACTGCTTACCCAGTGATTTTAGGCTGAGTTGGAGCATATTAAGTGTGAAACTGGACCACTAAGGAGTGTTGAGCTGAACATTTTTGACGCTTTAATGGGTCATTGCCCTCTTGGATGGAGGTACTGTGTGTCTGCCATAGAGTGAGTGTGTGTGTGTGTGAATGAGTGTGAATGAGTGTGTGTTAGCAAGTGTGTGCCCAGAGTTGCTGTGTGTCCTTTCGCTCTTTCCTTTCGCTTAGGCCCGTATGTCACCCCCCCCCCCCCGTCACCTCATCTAAAAGTCTCCTCATCCTGCTCCAGCTTTACGACTCCAGGGCTAAAGTCAGTCCCCACTGAGGAACAATATAATACAGGACACACTTCCACAGAGCACCCCGGCCTGCAGCAGTGAAATAGATATGGGAGGAGGGGGATACTAGAAACTAAACATAGTTTTAACAATATTCAAGACCCTGTTTTCCATGGCCACCAGGCATCATGTGTCATGCAGGAGATTTCCTGTTATGGAGAGTTTTATAACACAGAGCTTCACTTCTCTTATTATTTCTAATAGCCTGGAGCCCTCTCTACTACCTTCTACCACTGGCGTTATATGACAGTTACTGTATATACGGTACATTGACCATGGTCATTGTCCACACTAGAACTTATGTAGGTACAGAACATGGCTTCTTGTCCTTCCCTACGTTAAAACATCACTCTCAACAACCATACCACCCTACAGCACTCCTTCTACCCTATTTATGAAAGACAAAGTGTGTTGGCATTGCTTTCCAAGAACCATGAAGTGAGTTTTTGGAAAGAACACACTGGTGGTATTGTTATAAGACCCCCATCTCTCCTGCTACAGGGGTCAACTCCATCTCCCCCGCTACATTGGTCCACTCTATCTCCCCTGCTACATTGGTCCACTCCATTTCCCCTGCTACATTGGTCCACTCCATCTCCCATACTTCAGGGGTCCACTCCATCTCCCCTGCTACAGGGGTCCACTCCATCTCCCATACTTCAGGGGTCCACTCCATCTCCCATACTTCAGGGGTCCACTCCATCTCCCCTACTACAGGGGTCCACTCCATCTCCCATACTTCAGGGGTCCACTCCATCTCGTCTGATACAGGGGTCCACTGCATCTCGCCAGCTACAGGGGTCCACTCCATCTCCCCTGCTACATTGGTCCACTTCATCTCCCCTGCTACATTGGTCCACTCCATCTCCCATACTTCAGGGGTCCACTCCATCTCCCCTGCTACAGGGGTCCACTCCATCTCCCCTACTACAGGGGTCCACTCCATCTCCCCTACTACAGGGGTCCGCTCCATCTCCCATACTTCAGGGGTCCACTCCATCTCCCCTACTACAGGGGTCCACTCCATCTCCCATACTTCAGGGGTCCACTCCATCTCCCCTACTACAGGAGTCCACTCCATCTCCGCTACTACAGGGGTCCACTCCATCTCCCCTACTACAGGGGTCCACTCCATCTCCCATACTTCAGGGGTCCACTCCATCTCCCATACTACAGGGGTCCACTCCATCTCCCCTACTACAGGGGTCCACTCCATCTCCCATACTTCAGGGGTCCACTCCATCTCCCATACTTCAGGGGTCCACTCCATCTCCCATACTTCAGGGGTCCACTCCATCTCGTCTGATTCAGGGGTCCACTGCATCTCGCCAGCTACAGGGGTCCACTCCATCTCCCATACTTCAGGGGTCCACTCCATCTCCCATACTACAGGGGTCCACTCCATCTCCCATACTTCAGGGGTCCACTCCATCTCCCCTACTACAGGGGTCCACTCCATCTCCCCTACTACAGGGGTCCACTCCATCTCCCCTACTACAGGGGTCCACTCCATCTCCCATACTTCAGGGGTCCACTCCATCTCCCATACTTCAGGGGTCCACTCCATCTTCCATACTTCAGGGGTCCACTCCATCTCCCCTACTACAGGGGTCCACTCCATCTCCCCTACTACAGGGGTCCACTCCATCTCCCATACTTCAGGGGTCCACTCCATCTCCCATACTTCAGGGGTCCACTCAATCTCCCATACTACAGGGGTCCACTCCATCTCCCATACTTCAGGAGTCCACTCCATCTCCCATACTTCAGGGGTCCACTCCATCTCCCATACTTCAGGGGTCCACTCCATCTCCCCTACTACAGGGGTCCACTCCATCTCCCCTACTACAGGGGTCCACTCCATCTCCCATACTTCAAGGGTCCACTCCATCTCCCATACTTCAGGGGTCCACTCCATCTCCCCTACTACAGGGGTCCACTCCATCTCACTGGATACACTGGATGACTCATGTTAGATAAGGGAACAGATTGTGAATAGAAGAGGTGTGCAGGGGTGGGTGTGTGAGTGTGTATATTTGAGAAAGCTTGGGTGGATGGGAAAAGAGATAAAGTGAGTGTAGTTCTCTTGGTCAGCTAAAGTTTGGATTATAAATCCAATTGTCAGTTGTGACATCTTCATTCAAGACGTAACCATGGTATATTGGCAGCAGTGTATTGGTGCAGTGTGCACTTTGGCTTAGGTCTCTCACCATGGTTGACAAGATGGCTAACACAAACACACATGCATGTATACACACACACTGCACCGTTAATCACAGCACTTCACAGAGTGTCAGTGGTGTTGGTCTGGACAGTGTTTGTCTGGAGGAGAACTAAAGCTAATGCTAACCCTTTTCACACACACACACACACACACACACACACTCACACACACACGATAAACACGCAAAACACACACACACCGCTAGGTCCAAACACACTGTTTGACAAACCCGGTCAAAGTTCAAAAGTTACATACAGTAAGCCAATGAGATTTACATAAAGTTTTCCCCTCCTGTTTCTAACCAAGGGGTCTTGTTAAACCACAATTTATTTACTTTTCCCTCGGATTGTCATCATAAACTGCTAAACCTTTTGTGCACCTCTGAGAAGTCAAGTGCACTACTTAGGTCTAGACAGGTGCAGACAAATTGATGATAAATTAGCCTCGACAATAAATTTGCTCAAATTCTCAGGAGAGCTGTTGGCCATTCATTGTTGGAGAAAACACTAACAGAATTCAACCAGAGCAAAGCAAAAGGACAGTGTCCTATAAGGATGTGTAATGTGTCTGTCTGGGGGATACAGAGCAGGAGGGTCACAGGGCTTAGAGAACATACGTAGTGTGGAGATGAGGTAGGGTTTGTGTGTGTGTGGCATCTGAGGGACAGCTGTTCATCCAGCTGCTGTCCTCTAGGGGGTCTCTTCTTACAGATGTTCTCGTCCACACTGGGGGGGGGGGGGGGGGGGTTACAACACACACATCTGGACCAGGGTGACCTCATCTCCTGGCTGCAGCCCCCGGTAACCTTGACACTCCCCACCTCCTTGTGTGTGTGTGTATGTGTCAGAGAGAGTGAGAGAGGGAGAGCGAGAGGGAGGGAGGGAGGGAGAGAGAGAGAGAGAGAGAGATAGAGAGTACATCAAGAAAAGCCAGTGTGACCATGATCAGGATAAGAGGGCGGTGTTATTCGTTAGGCGTTCTGATTGGCTAGTCAGCCTGAAATAGTGTTGACTGGCTCATCAATATTCACCATTCTCTCCCTAAATGCATGCTGGGTTGTGCTGTGTTGTCACTAGTTACCACAACCACAAAGTCAAAATTGTCTCTGTCATAAAAATGTATGAAAACAAAAATTTGCTTTATGGTCTTCATTTAAGGTTAGGGTTAGGCATACGATTACTAGGTTAGGTTTAAAATCAGATTTTAAGAAGAACAATTGTAGAAATAGGCGGGGTTGAGCCATTATTAAGATCCTATAAGGATGTGTAATGTGTCTGTCTGGGGGATACAGAGCAGGAGGGTCACAGGGCTTAGAGAACATACGTAGTGTGGAGATGAGGTAGGGTTTGTGTGTGTGTGTGTGTGGCATCTGAGGGACAGCTGCTGTCCTATGGGGGGTCTCTTCTTACAGATGTTCTCATCCACACGGGGGGGGGGGGGGGGTTACAACACACACATCTGGACCAGGGTGACCTCATCTCCTGGCTGCAGCCCCCGGTAACCTTGACACACCCCACCTCCTTGTTTGTGTGTGTCAGAGAGAGCAAGAGAGGGAGAGATAGAGATATAGGTAGAGAGAGAGAGTCTAGGTACGGGGTACATCAAGGAAAGCCAATGTGACCATAATCGGGATAAGAGGGTGGCATTCTGATTGGCTACTAGGTCTAATATAGTGATGGCAGGCTCATCAATATTCACAATTCTCTCCCTAAAGGTATGCTGGGACATTAGTATGCTGTGTTGTGCTGTTGTCTCACAGGGTTGGGCTTAGAGGCCTTACCCCACAGGAGCCCCCCGAGAATAAACAACCCTTTTCTGAAAAGTCAACATCTCGCTCCACAGGACTGTTCCCCAACAAAAATGGCCGTGTATGTGGTGTGTATGCAAATTACCTCTTTGTCCAATTTATCAACATTATATTACACACAATGGTGTTGTTAGCCAATCATCCATCAGCTTCAATGGAACAGGAGCTCAGATGCCAATAAACCATTCAGGGGAAGGGATGTGGGTTGAATATGGAAGTTTGGTGTCTGTATAGAAGGAGAGAGAGATATTATGTGAATCTGTTCTGTGTGTGTGTGGACTCTATGACTTAGGCACTTCCTTGACATATTATGTATTAAGAAAAGCGGTTAGAGAAGGATGGTGTGATATGGTTTTATAATCACCCTGAGAGTCGTTGAAGCTTGTTCTAAGTGGTCTTCTGTTATGGTGTTAGTTAGGGTTATATTTCAGAATTTTTAGGGGTCCAGGGGTAAGAACCTCACCCAACCTCACCCTAGTTTTGAATCATGGTTTCGGCCTTTAATACTCATCCAGAAGCAATGAATCAATAGGAAACTGAAGACCTTAGTCTGTGGTTCTCTTTCACTCACTCTTTTTGGAATAGGAAGCGTTTTAAAAACATAGAAAGACCAAGGCACGTCGGAGTCACTCTGTCTTTCATTAGGTAATTACAATATATAACTGATTAATTACACAAGTCAATGACAAAAGAGATCTGTAAAATGAGTGTGCAGGGATATTTGATGCCAAGCTTTTGGTTCTTCCCAGTGTTAGGAAGAAACTGTTTGAAGGGAGTTCTCTGGGGTTGGTGGTTAGGAATATTTGTGTGTGCACCCGTGTGTGTACAGGGCCATTATCTCTCGAATGTGAGCTGAGAATCCGATCTTACTGCCTGCTGTAAACAGGAAAGGACAGAGCCCTGCAACTATTTCCGTTGTTCCTGGAAAAAGGCCAACTTGTTCCATCTGCTGTACTTGCCCCTGGCAGATATTGACATCATTCAGAAAGACGTATCTTTCCCTAGAACCTGATACAGAGGTTATATCTGTGTGCTTCTGTGTGTCTTTGCATGTGTAATTGTATGACCAAAATTGGGAGCACAGGGTTCATCCATAAACTCAACCCAGGGGACCCACACCTCCTCTCATTCTTACCACAAACAGTTATCCTCCTGACCCATTGGCCCATTGGGAGCCAACGTGAAATGACCCCTCTACTGTCTGATGACCTGGTTATTCTAACAGTGTGTGATGTGTGTGTGTGTTGACAGGGAGAACTGCCTGTCCCCAGTCAGCCCAGAGAAGTGTCCCCTGGTGCAGGCGTTCCTCTCTCCATGGAGGGTGTTCCTGGCCCATGCCCACACCCAGCTGCAGACCGGTTTACAGACACAGGAGAGACACCTCTTCCTCTTCACTGACACACTCCTTATCGCCAAGGCCAAGTGAGTCTCTCTCTGTGTGTGTGTGTGTGTGTGTGTGTGTGTGTGTGTGTGTGTGTGAGTGTGTGTGTGAGTGTGTGTGTGAGTGAGTGTGAGTGTGAGTGTGAGTGTGAGTGTGAGTGTGAGTGTGTGAGTGAGTGAGTGTGTGAGTGTGTGAGTGTGTGAGTGAGTGAGTGAGTGAGTGAGTGAGTGGGGCGCTAAAAACAGCATTCCATCTCTTTTCTCTCCAGCAAGTCTAAAAACACCCGTTCCAGGTCTGTGAAACATATCCCTCTCTTATCCCATCTTCCCTCTACTCCATCCCTCCATCGCTCCTATCCAGCCTATAATTACCTCTCAGCCAATCAAATCCATCTGATCCATCCCAGATCAAAGACCACCGAGGGGCTCCCCACCCACAACACAACCTTCAGGCAACGATCAGGGTGTTGAACCAACGTTGCTGAGATGTTGTGTCAGCAGAACTGGGCCTCTCTCTCCAACCTATATTCAACATCACCTGCCCCTGGGTGGAGCTGACCCATACAGTGGAGACAGCTATAATTACATTATGGGTGAAAAATAGTAGGCTAGGAAGTTAGGAAGGAGTACGTGTGTGTATCGGAGGTGTGCACATGTGTACAGTATATAGGTTTATTTATGTGTTATGTGTCTTGTGGCAGAACAGGGGGTTTGATCTAGACGTTTACACAAATCAGACACGGACTAGTGTTATACCTCAGTTTCAAGGGTGTTTTTTTTAAACCAATAAAGAAAAGGACCAGTTCGAGACCTGACACATCCAGCAGAGGGAGCCACTGCCCCGTGATGTAAACTCCATCTGTCACCAGGCCTCGTCTGCACCAGCATCGGTACCTGGAAATTGGGCCTCACGAGAACCGAATGGGAGCACAGGGCTTCCTTCAAGCGCCTGAAGCCGCTTTGGCCTCATCTGACCACTTCACTGTTTTCGGGAGGCAGGCCCTGGTCAGATCGGTAAGGGTAGAGGTTATAGCCGCAAAGTTGGACTTGACCTGTGTCTTGGTGCGGGGAACGGGCTAGTCACAAACCACCTGGACCTTCCTCTCCTGGAGCTTGACGTTCCCACATCCAATCAAATACCCCAGGTACTCCACCTCCTCGAACACCAGCTTGCATTTCTTGGGATTCGCTGTCAACCTGGCTTGTCTGAGCGTGTCCAGTAACGCCTGGAGGCGCATCAGGTGCTCTTCCCAGCCTTGGCTGTGGATGATGATGTCATCCAAATAGACTGCTGCATAATGTTGGTGTGGTTGGCGGTCTCGGTCCATCAGGTGCTGGAACATGGGTGGGGCTCCATGGAGACCGAACGGGAGGACCCGGTATGGGTATAAGGCGTCCGGTGTCAAGAATGCCATCTTCTTCCGGTAGGAGGTTGCCAAGGGTACCAGCCAATATCCCTTGGTCAGCTCCAGGGTCCTGAAGGCCTTTCCCAACCGGTTGATGAGCTCGTCCAACCTCGGCATGGGGTAGTCGTCAAACAAAGTAATTACGGTTTGAGCACCAACACAATGGGGCTGCACCATGCACTGTGGGACTCCTCGATGACTCTCATCCTCAGCATAGCCTCCACCTCCTGCTTCACAGCCTTCCTTCGTGCCTCTGGGATCCTGTATGGCCTCTTTTGTACGGTTTATCCAGGCTGGGTGAGGACGTGGTGTTGAATGAGGGTCGTTCGTCCTGGCTTCTCGGAAAACACGTTGGTGTTCCGATCGATGATGTCACGTTCATCGTAACGAGGAGAAAAAGGCGCAGCATGATAAGAATACATTCTTCTTTATTTAGACGAAGAACACTAAACAAACTAGCTAAACAACAAAACAACCGTGAAGCTATAAGACACGAGTGCTGACAGGCAACTATACATAGACAATAACCCACAAAACCAAAATGGAAAATTGCAACCTAAATAGGATCCCCAATCAGAGACAACGATAAACAGCTGCCTCTGATTGGGAACCAATTCAGGCCACCATAGACCTACATTTACCTAGACAAACAAAAACCCCATAGATATACAAAAAACCATAGACAAGACAAAAACACACATACCACCCTCGTCACACCCTGACCTAACCAAAATAATAAAGAAAACTAAGATAACTAAGGTCAAGGCGTGACAGATGAGCTCCTGGATCGCTTGCTTCTGGGCCAGTTTGAGGTCCTCATTGCTCAGGACCAGTTGATATCCCGGGTTTTGTCCACAACACTGCCAAGGCTGTCCTTACGTGCCACCTCTTCAATTGATTCACGTGGTAAATCTGATTGGGTTTCCGTCTCCCCGGCTGCCGTACGCAGTAATTAATGGGTCCCAGCTTCTCTTTCACCTCGTATGGCCAGTGCCGTATTGTACGGAACTTACTTTCTGTGGTGGGGATTAAAATGAGCACCTTGTCACCCACATGGAACTCTCGGGGCTGGGTACCCCGGCTTGGGCGCACTGGGCCTTCTCCATATGTTCCCTTACCAATGGCCATATGGCTGTTATCCACTCCCTCATCATCTATACGTGTTCCACCACACTGCGTAAGTAGGTTGGCTGGGCTTCCCACACCTCCTTGCCAAGATATAGTAGGCTGCATGGTCTCCTCCCATAGAGGAGTTCAAAGGGGGAAAACTCAGTGGAGGCTTGGGGCACTTCTCGGATCGAGAACATTAGGTGGGGTAGTAGCTGGTCCCAGTTCTTCCTGTCCCGCTCAATGACCTTCCGCAACATTTGTTTGAGCGTCTTATTTAACCCCTTGATGAGCCCATCCGTCTCCGGATGAAAGACGGAGTTCCGGATCTGCTTTATCCATAAGAGAGCACACAAATCTTTAATTAGTCGGGACATGAACTCGGTACCTTGGTCAGTCAGGATCTTGTTCGGGATGCCCACCCGGCTGAAGAGGTGGAACAGCTCCCGGCGATTCCCTTGGAGACTGCCGCCTTAGGGGAATGGCCTCGGGATATTGGGTCGCATAATCTACTATCACCAGGATGAACAGGTGTCCTCAAGCCATTTTTTCCAGGGGCCCACTATGTCCATGGCGATGCGTTCAAATGGCACTCCGATGATCGGTAGGGGAACCAATGGGTTCCGGAAGTGTGCTTTTGGGGTGGTGATTTGACACTCCAGGCAGCTGCAGCAATAGTCTTCCATGGCCCACCTCATCCCTGGCTATTGTTCAGGCAAATGAGAAATAAGTGCACTCAGGATATCCGGAAGGCCAAAGTTAGTTACTTTAAGGAGCAGTTCCTTCTCTGTGGGTCTAACCCCAAGAAGTTCTGGAAAACAGTTAAAGACCTGGAGAATAAACCCTGCTCCTCACAGCTGCCCATGTTCCTTAATGTTGATGATGTGGTTGTTACTGAAAGAAGCACATAGCTGCTCTGTAATCACCTCATCAAAAGTCAGGATTCCTATTTGACTCAGCCATGCCTCCCTGTCCGTCCAACATTTCCTCATCCCTCACCCCTTCTAATGCGACTATCCCCGATGCTTCTCCCTCTTTTCCCCCTGCCTCTCTACAAAGTTTCTCACTGCAAGCAGTCACTGAGTCTGAGGTAATAAACGAGCTACGTAAACTTGACCCCAAAACTAGACCCTTTCTTCTTTAAGGTTGCTGCTCCTATCATCGCTAAGCCTATCTCCAACCTTTTTAACCTGTCTCACCTGTCTGGGGAGGTTCCCATTGCTTGGAAGGCAGCCACAGTTCATCCTTTATTTAAAGGGGGAGATCAAACTGATCTGAACTGTTTTAGGCCTATTTCTATTTTGCCTTGTTTATCAAAAGTGTTGGAAAAACCTGTCAATAATCAACTCACTGGCTTTCTTGATGTCTATAGTATTCGCTCTGGTATGCAATCTGGTTTCAGCTCAGGTTATGGATGTGTCACTGCAACCTTTAAAAGTCCTCAATGATATCACCATTGCCCTTGATTCTAAGCAAGACAGTGTTGCTATTTTTATATACTTGGCCAAAGCTTTTGATACACTAGACCATTCCATTCTTGTGGGAGTACTGGTGTCTCTGAGGGGTTTTTGGCCTGGTTTGCTAACTACCTCTCTCAAAGAGTTCAGTGTATAAAGTCAGAAAATCTGCTGTCTCAGCCACTGCCTGTCACCAAGGGAGTACCCCAAGGATCAATCCTAGGCCCCACGCTCTTCTCAATTTACATCAACAACATAGCTCAGGCAGTAGGAAGCTCTCTCATCCATTTATATGCTGATGATACAGTCTTATACTCAGCTGGCCCCTCCCCGGATTTTGTGTGAAATGCTCTACAACAAAGCTTTCTTAGTGTCCAACAAACTTTCTCTACCCATATCCTTGTTCTGAACATCACCAAAACAAAGGTCATGTGGTTTGGTAAGAAGAATGCCCCTCTTCCCACAGGTGTTATTACTACCTCTGAGGGTTTAGGCTTATACAAGTACTTGGGAGTATGGCTAGACGGTGCACTGTCCTTCTCTTAGCACATATCAATGCTGCAGGCTAAAGTTAAATCTAGACTTGGTTTCCTCTATCTTAATCGCTCCTCTTTCACCCCAGCTGCCAAACTAACCCTGATTCAGATGACCATCCTACCCATGCTAGATTACAGAGACATAATTTATAGATCGGCAGGTAAGGGTGCTTTCGAGCGGCTAGATGTTCTTTACAATTCAGACATCAGATTTGTCACCAATGCCCCTTATAGGACACATCACTGCACTCTATACTCCTCTGTAAACTTCCCCTATCTGAGATATCTACTGCAACCCTCATCCTCCACATACAACACCCGTTCTGCCAGTCACATTCTGTTAAAGGTCCCCAAAGTACACACACATCCCTGGGTCACTCCTCTTTTCAGTTCACTGTAGCTAGCGACTGGAACGAGCTGCAACAAACACTCAAACTGGACAGTTTTATCTCAATCTCTTCATTCAAAGACTCAATCATGGACACTCTTACTGACAGTTGTGGCTGCTTTGTGTGATGTATTGTTGTCTCTACCTTCTTGCCCTTTGTGCTGTTGTCTGTGCCCAATAATATTTGTACCATGTTTTGTGCTGCTACCTTGTTGTGTTGCTACCATGTTGTTGTTATGTTATGTTGTGTTGCTACCATGCTGTGTTGTCATGTGTTGCTGCCTTGCTATGTTGTTGTCTTAGGTCTCTGTTTATTTAGTGTTGTGTTGTCTCTCTTGTCATGATGTGTGTTTTGTCCTATATTCATATTGGATTTATTTTTTTATTTTTATCCCAGGCCCACGTCTCAGCAGGAGGCCTTTTTTCCTTTTGGTAAGCCGTCATTGTAAATAAGAATTTGTTCTTAACTGACTTGCCTAGTTAAATAAAGGTTAAATAAATACATTTAAAATCCTGGCCAGTGGAACCGTGCGGCGATCCGTTCCCAGGTTTTCTCCATTCCCAGGTGGGCCCCCAACAAATAAGTGTGGACCAGCTGAAGAACAGTTCCGACGTACTGGCGGGTCAGCAACAACACTTTGTGAAGTTCCCCCTGTTCGTGCAACACCTGATACAACAGCTGGCCATCCACCACTATCACCTCGGCCGCGGCGGCTTTCAAGTTTGGATCCTCCCACTGGGTGGTCCCAAACTGTACCCTCAGGGGTCTCAGGGCAGGTATCTCTGCGGGTCCCTCGAAATTGAGGAGGGGGGCATGGGTTCCTCCTCCGGTTGTTCACCAGGTGAGGTTGGTTCCGGCGCCCCCTCGGATCCCCGACTCCTGGTCCGAAGACCCGGGGCTGGCAACCACTTGCTTCGGGGTCGCACAGGTGGCAGTCCGACGGCACTCTCGTCGGTCGCCGGCTTGTACTCTTTTTCCAAGCTCGTGCCTCCACAGTTCTGTGAACAGAGGACAATCTCGTCCCACAAGGAGGGGTACTGGACAATTCAGGTACGGCACCTACCACCATCTGGCAGCTCCCTTGTGGCATCACGATGGTGGCCTGCCCGGTCGAATACCGCTTGGTGTTGCCGTGGACACAGGAGACGGACATCTCCTCACCATGGTTGGTAGGATGGGCCAGCAGGCGCGCTTGTACGAGCGTTACCACACTCCAGGAATTGAACAGAGCGTGGGTGTCGTGACTGTTGACTTTCCCCGGGACCATGGGTGCTGGTGGTTTCGCTGTGGGCCCAACAGGATGTGACGTGGTTTACTGCATGGCCCGTCCCGTCTCCGGGGCACGCTGATGACTACAACTACTCGCGACCCTGGCAATTCGAGAGTGGAAAGCTGTCATCAAGTTAAAGGGTGGTTACTTTGAAGAATCTCAAATGTTTGGGGTACTACATGATTCCATAAGTGTTATTTCATAGTTTTGATGTCTTCACCATTATTCAACAATGTAGAAAATATATATATAATGTAGGAATGTTGAGAATTCGACCATGGATATTAATTAATGTACTTTATGTGCCCAGAGATATGTGATTCAGTGTGTGTGTGTGTGCGAGTATATTAAACTGTTTGTGACCCTCTTGTGTTTCCTGCAGGTCATCCACACACTTCAAGCTGAAGGCTCAGGTGCGTATGTGTGAGATGTGGACAGCAGGCTGTATGGAGGAAGTGTGTGAAGGCACCACCAGTCCAGAAAGGAGCTTCGTCATGGGCTGGCCCACTTTCAACTGTGTCGCCACATTCAGGTACACGCACGCACGCACGCACGCACGCACGCACGCATACACACACACACACACACACACATGCACACACACACACACACACACACACACACACCTATGTATGAAAGAAGACTGGTTAGTGTATTATTACTGTATACTCTGTACTTATAGTGAGAAAGTCCCTTTAATAAATCCTAATTGAGTATGCACAGCACAGTACAGTACAGGACTTGTTATACTGTGTCTCAGAACAAGGAACAACCACTAGAACAGTAAATTCTTAACCCTCCACCACACCACAACCTGGGTCATATTCCTAATCGTAATCCCCCTTACTCTGACCACAGAGAGCCAGGGATTGCAAAATATCACACACACACACTATATGCCTTGACACCAGGAATTCATAGGAACTATGCAGTTTTACAGGGACACATTATGTAAGAGAAGATGAGAAAAATAAGATGGTTATCCAACTTAATTTCCCCTTCTTATTTTCGGTCTCCTCTGTCTGCAGTTCTGTGGAGCACAAGGAGAAGTGGCTTTCTCTCATCAAAAGGTAACCAAAATTGACGGGAGACGATATTTTTCATAACTTACTCTGACAGTAATATTCTATGGCCTGACTTCAGTATAGAATAGACTAGAAGTATGGCTTGTGTGAAATAAAGTGTTATTTTCTCATTCTGACTTCCTTCATTCCTCCAGTCGAATAAATGAAGAGAAAGAGAAGGATGACCCCAAGACCATTCCTTTGAAAATATTTGCAAAGGACATTGGGAATTGTGCTTATGTAAGTTTACGAATGCGGTGGTGCAGGTCTGTGTGTGTGGGGGGGTTCTTTCTTGGTTGTGTGTGTGCTTGTGTTAATTTATTTAATGTTTTTGTGCTTTTCCCCAGGCTAAGACTCTAGCTGTCAGTAATTCCGACAGCACCACTGATGTAATCCGAATGGCACTACAGCTGTTTGGCATTTCGGTAAGTGTGTGCGCTTGTTTCTGAGTGTGTGTGCTTGTGTGTGTGAGTGGGTATGTTTTGGAAGTGTGTTCTTTGGTGCCATTCTTTCTATCTCTCTCTCTCTCTTTCGCTCTCTCTCTCTCGCTCTCTCTCTCTTTCGCTCTCTCTCTCTCTAGGGCTGTGTGAAAGACCACCAGTTGTGGATGAGCTCCTATAAGGATGACTCCCCCTATCCTCTGATTGGTGAGTTTACCTCCATTACCCAACCCTACTCATCCCTTTTACACCCAGCATACACCTTAATTAGTGGTCAGGGGCAACTTCTACCTACTCCAACTCTTTACTCCGCGGTCAAAAGTTGCTCTGCTTTGGTATTCTTCCTCCCGTTAACGACGAGGTAGATAAAAGACTAGCTGAATACTGTAAACCTGGTCTGGTCACATCTCAGGACAGACTCACGTCCCCTGACGTCTAACCTCCTGACCCTCTCCTCTCTAACCCTTCAGGGCACGAGTTTCCCTTCAGTATCAAGATGAGTCACATTCGTAATGCGGGAGCAGGAGGAGATGGAGGGAAGGATGCGATTCCTCCTCCGGAGGAGGACCAGGGGACGATGCTGCTGGACCAGTGTCTCCCTCCAGACACCCAGTGCCAGTTCATCCTCAAGCCCAGCCGGGTGGACCTCAGACAGGCTCCGCTCATAGGTATGAGACCCCTTACCGACAGTGAACGGATTAACAGAAAAAAAGGGTTATGTTTCCTTCAAAAATGTGTCGCATCCCTTTTTTGCACTTGTTTACTTCATACCTCCTTCTTTTCCCTCATACGTCTTTCTCTCTGAAAGTACGGAATGAGAGAGAGACAGAGAGAGAGAGAGAGAGAGAACATAGAGAGAGTGTGCGTGAGAATGTGTTCCAAGATGCTCATTGAGGACGCTCCACTGAATCACCCACAAGATCCTCAGATTCCTCTCTATCCCCGTCAAGTTCTGACATAAGCCTCCATTTAACCACACCGTCCAATATTCGCTACACCAGCCTAATTATTTCCATCTAACAAGTGTTTTACAAACATGGCGAAGGGTGTCACTGATGGATTTGTGTATCAACTCTGCTATGACACCAAATATTTTTACCCATCCATCCAGAAAATGAAAGGTTTTTATTGGCTAGGAGAGAAATATGGCATCTGTTTTGCAACAAACCCAAATGGATCCATTAAAATCCATAAAAGGATCAAAACATTGCCCATACAACCAACCCTCTCTCTCTTTCTCTCCCCCTCGTTCCCTCTCTTTTAAATATTCCCCCTCTCCAAGATTTCTCACACTGGTATATAGTGATGCGTGATTTACAACTTTATAAACATTTAACGATGCTTGGGCTCGTTTAAGAATGTTGGAGCGGCTCTATAACAATGTTGTTTTGATTTGGATTCCAAAATGTAACTGAGTGTAAAGCTGGAGTGGAGTGTTAAAGTCAGATTTGAACGTGCAGGGTCCTGGGCAGCTAGGGGTGTGCCACTAATGTGGAAGGGCCTTTTTGTCACGTATTATCAAGGTGGGTGGAATCAGGCGCAGAGAGCAGGTTTCAGTGATTCGACAGTTTATTCTCCAGCGCACAAAAACACGGTCAACCCAACATACAGGGTGAAACAATCCCGCACAAAACAAGGGCGGGACAACCTACTACATATAAGGACGTTAATTAAACTAAAATACACACAGGTGAACCTAATAAGACAAAACCAACAGACAAACGAAAAAGGGATCGGTGGTGGCTAGTAGGACGGTGACGACGACCGCCGAGCACCGCCCGAACAGGCAGGAGAGCCAACTTCGGCGGAAGTCGTGACACTTTTATTGTCCACACCCCACCCTTATAAACACAGTATAAACTGTGCTTCACACACATTTAATGTTTTTATCCAGAAAGTCCAAGTAGACAGACAAAAAGGTACCCACACACGCAACGTAACTAAAATAAACACACAGACAGAGAGCTCATAGTCTGTCAAACATACAGTACCAGTCAAAAGTATGGACACACCTACTCATTCATGGGTTTTTACTATTTTATACATTGTAGAATAACAGTGATGACATCAAAACTATGAAATAACACATATGGAATCATGTAGTAACCAAAAAAGTGTTCAACAAATCAAAATATATTTTATATTTGAGATTCTTCAAAGTAGCCACCCTTTGCCTTGATGACAGCTTTGCACACTCTTGGCATTCTCTCAACCAGCTTCATAAGGTAGTCCTGGAATGCATTTCAATGAACAAGTGCTCAAATAACCAAAGAGAAACAATAGTCCATCATTACTTTAAGACATGAGAATAAGTTCATTAGAGTTACCAGCCTCAGCAATTGCAGCCCAAATAAATGCTTCACAGAGTTCAAGTAACAGACACATCTCAACATCAATTGTTCAGAGGAGACTGCGTGAATCAGGCCTTCATGGACAAATTGCTGCAAAGAAACCACTACTGAAGGACACAAATAATAATAAGAGACTTGCTTGGGCCAAGAAACACGAGCAATGGACATTATTTTGATTTGTTGAACACTTTTTTGGTTACTATATGTGTTATTTCATAGTTTTGATGACTTCAATATTACTCTGCAATGTAGAAAATAGTAACTATAAAGAAAAACCCTTGAATGAGTAGGTGTGTCCAAACTTTTGACTGGGACTGTACATAGACACACGGTATGTAACATACAGTGGCAAGAAAAAGTATGTGAACCCTTTGGAAATACATGGATTTCTGCATAAACTGGTCATAAAATTTGATCTGACCTTCATCTAGGTCACAACATTAGACAAACACAGTCTGCTTAAACTAGTAACACACAAACAATTATACATTTTCATGTATTTATTGAACACACTGTGTAAACATTCACAGTGCAGGGTGGGAAAAGTATGTGAACCCTTGGATTTAATAACTGGTTGACCCTTCTTTGGCAACAATAACCTCAACCAAACGTTTTCTGTAGTTGTGGGTCAGACCTGCACAACGGTCAAGAGGAATTTTGGACCATTCCTCTTTACAAAACTGTTTCAGTTCAGCAATATTCTTGGGATGTCTGGTGTAAACTGTTCTCTTGAGGTCATGTCACAGCATCTCAATCGGGTTGAGGTCAGGACTCTGACTGGGCCACTCCAGAAGGTGTATTTTCTTCTGTTGAAGCCATTCTGTTGTTGATTTACTTCTGTGTTTTGGGTCGTTGTCCTGTTGCATCATCCAACTTCTGTTGAGCTTCAATTCGTGGACAAATTGCATTCTCCTGCAAAATGTCTTGATAAACTTGGGAATTCATTTTTCTGTCGAAGATAGAAAGCTGTCCAGGCCTAGAGGCAGCAAAGCCGCCCCAAACCATGATGCTCCGTCTACCGTACTTTACAGTTGGGATGAGGTTTTGATGTTGGTGTGCTATGCCTTTTTTTCTACATTGTTCCTTCCAAACAACTCAACTGGAGTTTCATCTGTCCACATAATATTTTGCCAGTAGTACTGTGGAACATCCAGGTGCACTTTTGCAAACTTCAGACGTGCAGCAATGTTTTTTTTGGACAGCAGGGGCTTCTTCCGTGGTGTCCTCCCATGAACACCATTTTTGTTTAGTGTTTTACATATCGTAGACTGATGTTAGCATGTTCCAGAGATTTCTGTAAGTCTTTAGCTGACACTCTAGGATTCTTCTTAACCTCATTGAGCATTCTGCATTCTGCGCTGTGCTCGTGCAGTCATCTTTGCAGGACTGTCACTCCTAGGGATAGTAGCAACAGTGCTGAACTTTCTCAATTTATAGACAATTTGTCTTACCATGGACTGATGAACATCAAGGCTTTTAGAGATACTTTTGTAACCCTTTCCAGCTTTATGCAAGTCTTCTGAGGTCTTCTGAGATCTCTTTTGTTTGAGGCATGGATCACATCAGGCAATGCTTCTTGTGAATAGCAAACTGAAATTTTGTGAGTGTTTTTTATAGGGCATGGCAGCTGTAACCAATTTTTCCAATCTCGTCTCATTGATTGGACTCCATGTTAGCTGAGTCCTGACTCCAATCCTGACTCCAATTCATTAGCCTAGGGGTTCACATACTTTGTCCGACCTACACCGTGAATATTTAAGTTATGTATTCAATATAGACAAGAAAAATACAATAATTTTTGTGTTATTAGTTTAAGAACACAATGTTTGTCTATTGAAGTGACTTAGATGAAGATCAGATCAAGTTTGATGACCAATTTATGCAGAAATCCAAATAATTCCAAAGGGTTCACAATACTTATTTCATACTTTTTTACATTTTTTTTTTCCTTTGGAAATAATTCCAAAGGACTCACAGCTACTTAACATGATATACCAAGTCTCAGAAATATGGTTTCACTAAGCACACACAAACACTTTTTCTTTCTCTGTCTCTCTCTAGCTCTCTCTCTCTCTCCAGACAGACTGCCCCATCTCCACCCCATTAGACTCAGACCCCTCTCTAGTCACGTCTCTTTCTGAATCAATGCCTCTTTCTCTCTCTCTCTCTCTATCTCTCACACACTACCATTCTCTCTCTTTTTCCCTTCCTCTGCTCTCTCCAAACACCATTAAGTCTTCATCTCTCTCCCCCTCTCTCTCCCTCTCGTTGTGTCTTATTGAGCAGTAGGCCCTACTTCATAATAGAATAATGTCTTTAATGTTGGACTAACCCCCCCCCCCCCCCCCCCCCCCCCCCCCCCCCCCCTCTCCCTCTCTCTCTCCCTATAGAGCCAGGTCAGAAGTCTGTTAAGAGGAAGAGGTTGTTGATAAACTGGGCCTTCTGGAGGGGGTCCGGTAGCCAACTGGACGGTGTCCCCCTGTCCCCCACCTCCCTGTCCCCCACCCCGGGACGCCTGTTCGGACGGTCTCTCAGTTCCGTCTGCCGCCCTGACCACACCCTGCCCAAACCTGTCATGGACATGCTGGTGTTTCTGTACCAGGAGGGTCCCTACACCAGGGGTATATTCCGTCGCTCTGCAGGGGCCAAAGCCTGCAGAGAGCTGAGAGACAGACTGGACAATGGGACAGAGGACACACACACACTCACACATGAGTCTGTGTTCGTCACCGCCGCAGTCTTCAAGGTAGGACAGAATGCAAGCAAGCACACACACACACACCAGGGTCCTTTTGTATTAATCAGAGTTTAAAGGGTTTAGCCAGGCTTGTCAGATCAGATAAAATGGGACATGAGAGAGAGGAGGTTTGAAGGATCTGTTTCATCCTGCTTCAACACATTAGAATAATTCACAGCACAGAGCTAACACAGCTGTAGACACACATATTCACCCCCATGTCCAGTGTGTGTGTGTGTGTGTGTGTGTGTGTGTGTGTGTGTGTGTGTGTGTGAAATCATAGAAAGTCTTAGACAGACAGAAAGTAGTGAAGTGATTGGAGTGGAAGACAAAGCTTAGGTAGAAAAACACACTCAATTCAAAGCACATGTTGGGAGGCTTTACTGGAAACCTGTAGCTGTATTTAATCAGACAGAACAGGACACACACACACACACACACACACACAGAACACATTCTGCTGTTCAGTTAGGCATATTACTATATTACTATACCCAATCCTAGCCAACAAACTGAAAACAACTGAGCTGACAAACAAACAATGTTGAGTGTAAAAGGATAGATTGCTTCAGTAAAACACGTGGCTGTGCCATCTCTCAACTACTCTAAAATATTACTGCATAATAGTTGAGTTGCACAGATTCTTTCATAGCATTCTGTTCTACTTTATGTGCCATATTATCAGGATTCATATAATCTCTACAGAAAAGAAGCATACAGTTGAAGTCAGAAGTTTACATACACCTTAGGCCAATACATTTAAACTCAGTTCTTCACAATTCCTGACATTTAATCCTAGTAAAAATGACCTGTCTTAGGTCAGTTAGATCACCACTTTATTTTAAGAATGTGAAATGTCAGAATAATAGTAGAGAGAATGATTTATTTCAGCTTTTATTTCTTTCATCACATTCCCAGTGGGTCAGAAGTTTACATACACTCAAATAATATTTGATTGGCATTGCCTTTAAATTGTTTAACTTGGGTCAAACATTTCGGGTAGCCTTCCACAAGCTTACCACAATAAGCTGGGTGAATTTTGGCCCATTCCTCCTGACAGAGCTGGTGTAACTGAGACAGGTTTGTAGGCCTTCTTGCTCACACACACTTTTTCAGTTCTGCCTACACATTTTCTATAGGATTGAGGTTAGGGCTTTGTGATGGCCACTCCAATACCTTGACTTTGTTGTCCTTAAGCCATTTTGCCACAACTTTGGAAGTATGCTTGAGGTCATTGTCCATTTGGAAGACCCATTTGTGACCAAGCTTTAACTTCCTAACTGATGTCTTGAGATGTTGCTTCAATATATTCACATACGTTTTTAACCTGTCTACGATACTGGTTCCCAATTGGGAATCAACCCTCCCACGTTCAGCTGAAACGGTGGCGCATGGAACGCAAAAATATTCTTAAAAATATTTAACCTCCACACATTAACAAGTCCAATAGCTCAAATGAAAGATAAACATCTTGTTCATCTAGCCAGCAAGTCAGATTTCTAAAATGTTTTACGGCGAAAACATAGCACATATATATGTAAAACCACCACCAGACACAGCTCATTTCAATAGCCAAAACATGCAATCAACAAACGCAGGATTAAAAAATAAATCGCTCACTAACCTTTTGAAAATCTTCATCAGATGACAGTAATATGACATATTACACAGTACATATTTTTTTTTTTCAATAATATGCCATTTATATCCATAAATGTCCATTTACAGTGAGTTCACCTTCAGAAATTACTCAAAAATGCCCGCAGGAAATCTATGTAGCGCGGCAAGATAACGTAAATAGACATCATAAACTTTGACTAAATATACATGTTCTACATATAGTTAGAAAGATACACTGCTTCTTTATGCAACCGCTGTGTTAGATTTATTTTTAACGTTACAGAAATCGCACACTATTCCATATGCTGAGACAGCGCTCAGTTCCAAGCTACATTTCCACGTAATGTTGGAGTCAACAGAAACACAGATTTAAGCATAAATATTCCCTTACCTTCGATGGTCTTCGTTCAGAATGTTCTGGAAGGCTTCATACTTACCCAATACATCGTTTGGTTTCAAGTCTTGCGTCTTTGTATTAGCTACTGCTAATAACATCAGCTGAAATGCACCCAAAACGTCCTCTGGTCCGGATAAGTTGCGCATCAAAACTTCAAAATTACACATTATATGTCGACTAAACAGGTCAAACTAAGTGCAGAAGCAAGCTTTATGATGTTTTAGACGTGCAAAACAAACTTCAATTCAATCGGCCATCGTCTGCCCTTCTCTTGAGTGCTGGAAACAAAGGAATGGCTGGGACCAATTCGCGCCCATACGCACAGCCTATTCTCTCGTGGCACGCACTAATTTCACTCCCATAGGGTCAATTCTCGCGGGATTTGAACGGTTTGAAGCTCTAATGAAAGAGGACATCTAGCGGAAGAGATAGAAAGTGTCCCCAGAATCATAGCTGGTTGGGAAGGGTGGGGGCCATGACGTCAAAGTTGCTCCAACTTTCATGGCCACAAAAACTAGTTTGGAAGAATGCCTGCCCTGTGAGTTCTGCTATACTTACAGACATAATTCCAACGGTTTTAGAATCTTTAGAGTGTTTTCTATCCAATAATAATTTTTATTTGCATATATTAGCAATTTTTGACAGATTTTTTTTCCAGTTTACTAGGGGTACCCAATCTCTCCAAAGGGGGCGTATGTCTGCCATATCCTTAACAGGTGTTCTAACCTAAATTGTGTCCCTGTGGTTGTGTCCCCCAACAGGACTTCCTGCGGAACGTTCCAGGCAGTCTGCTTTGTGTGGATCTGTATGAGCAGTGGATTGGAGTGATGGAGAGAGAGGAGGAAGAGGAGAAATGGATAGCCATCCATAGGTACTGACACTCCCCGTAACGCACCTTCACAAACACATAGGAAAAACAAAGATCACCCTCATCATTCTCTGCCCACTATTTAAATCTTTGTCTGACACATCCAGTCTTACCAGATGTTGTCAATGTTGTGTTTTCATCACTGATTTTTTTGTCATCGTCCCCCACCTCAGGTTAGTCCATCTTCTGCCCAGTGAAAACCTGTTGCTTCTCAGACACGTGGTTGCCGTGCTCCACTGTATCCAAGGAAATGCAGAAGACAACCAGATGAATGCCTTCAATCTGTCTGTGTGCATCGCTCCCAGCATGCTGTGGACACCAGCCCCCTGTAGCCCACGGGGAGAGGGGGAGGCCACCAAGAAGGTGAGAATGGACCCAAACCTCAAACTTTTTTGTAGATTTCCCTCTCTGCTAAAAAACCTTTTCATTTATTTGATTTACTTTCATGTCTTATCAATCACATAATTCTACCACACAGTGTATGTGTGTTACTACATCATACTCTTGCCTATATTAAGTATTAATGTCAATGGGAAATTTGGGTGAGAGTGAGTTGTTCACGTGTACTTCCAGTTACATTTCCAGTTAAGAACAAGGGTCCCATACATATGTCCATACATACATACATACATACATACATTGCACCTCTGCTGTTTTCAACCAAGATCTCAGCGATCACTGCCTCATTGCCTGCATCCGTAATGGGTCAGTGGTCAAACGACCTGCACTCATCACTGTCAAACGCTCCCTGAAACACTTCAGCAAGCAGGCCTTTCTAATCGACCTGCCCCGGGTATCCTGTAAGGATATTGACCTGTTTTTTTTTAAATGCCTTCCTCACCATCTTAAATAAGCATGCCCCATTCAAGAAATTTAGAACCAGGAACAGATATAGCCCTTGGTTCTCTCCAGACCTGACTGCCCTTAACCAACACAAAAACATAATGTGGTGTTCTGCATTAGCATCGAACAGCCCCCGTGTTGTGCAACTTTCAGGGAAGTTAGAAACCAATATACACAGGCAGTTAGAAAAGCCAAGGCTAGCTTTTTCAAGCAGAAATTTGCTTCCTGCAACACAAACTCAAAAAAGTTATGGGTCACTGTAATGTCCATGGAGAATAAGAGCACCTCCTCCCAGCTGCCCACTGCACTGAGGCTAGGAAACTCTGTTACAACCGACAAATCCACTATAATTGAGAATTTCAATAAGCATTTCTCTACCGCTGGCCATGCTTTCCAGCTGGCAACCCCTACCCCAGTCAACTGCCCGGCACCCTCCCCAGCAACCCGCCCAAGCCCCCACCATTTCTCCTTCACCCATATCCAGATAGCTGATGTTCTGAAAGAGCTGCAAAAGCCAGGCTAGACAATCTGGACCCTCTCTTTCTTAAATTATCTGCCGAAATTGTTGCAACCCCTATTACTAGCCTGTTCAACCTCTCTATCGTATCGTCTGAGATTCGCAAAGATTGGAAAGCTGCTGCGGTCATCCCCCTCTTCAAAGGGGGGGACACTCTAGACCCAAACTGCTACAGACCTACAGTGCCTTGCGAAAGTATTCGGCCCCCTTGAACTTTGCGACCTTTTGCCACATTTCAGGCTTCAAACATAAAGATATAAAACTGTATTTTTTTGTGAAGAATCAACAATAAGTGGGACACAATCATGAAGTGGAACGACATTTATTGGATATTTCAAACTTTTTTAACAAATCAAAAACTGAAAAATTGGGCGTGCAAAATTATTCAGCCCCTTTACTTTCAGTGCAGCAAACTCTCTCCAGAAGTTCAGTGAGGATCTCTGAATGATCCAATGTTGACCTAAATGACTAATGATGATAAATACAATCGACCTGTGTATAATCAAGTCTCCGTATAAATGCACCTGCAATGTGATAGTCTCAGAGGTCCGTTAAAAGCGCAGAGAGCATCATGAAGAACAAGGAACACACCAGGCAGGTCCGAGATACTGTTGTAAAGAAGTTTAAAGCCGGATTTGGATACAAAAAGATTTCCCAAGCTTTAAACATCCCAAGGAGCACTGTGCAAGCGATAATATTGAAATGGAAGGAGTATCAGACCACTGCAAATCTAACAAGACCTGGCCGTCCCTCTAAACTTTCAGCTCATACAAGGAGAAGACTGATCAGAGATGCAGCCAAGAGGCCCATGATCACTGGATGAACTGCAGAGATCTACAGCTGAGGTGGGAGACTCTGTCCATAGGACAACAATCAGTCGTATATTGCACAAATCTGGCCTTTATGGAATAGTGGCAAGAAGAAAGCCATTTCTTAAAGATATCAATTAAAAGTGTTGTTTAAAGTTTGCCACAAGCCACCTGGGAGACACACCAAACATGTGGAAGAAGGTGCTCTGGTCAGATGAAACCAAAATGGAACTTTTTGGCAACAATGCAAAATGTTATGTTTGGCGTAAAAGCAACACAGCTCATCACCCTGAACACACCATCCCCACTGTCAAACATGGTGGTGGCAGCATCATGGTTTGGGCCTGCTTTTCTTCAGCAGGGACAGGGAAGATGGTTAAAATTGATGGGAAGATGGATGGAGCCAAATACAGGACCATTCTGGAAGAAAACCTGATGGAGTCTGCAAAAGACCTGAGACTGGGAGGGAGATTTGTCTTCCAACAAGACAATGATCCAAAACATAAAGCAAAATCCACAATGGAATGGTTAAAAAAGAAACATATCCAGGTGTTAGAATGGCCAAGTCAAAGTCCAGACCTGAATCCAATCGAGAATCTGTGGAAAGAACTGAAAACTGCTGTTCACAAATGCTCTCCATCAACCTCACTGAGCTCGAGGAATGGGAAAAAAATTCAGTCTCTCGATGTGCAAAGCTGATAGAGACATACCCCAAGCGACTTACAGCTGTAATCGCAGCAAAAGGTGGCGCTACAAAGTATTAACTTAAGGGGGCTGAATAATTTTGCACGCCCAATTTTTCAGTTTTTGATTTGTTAAAAAAGTTTGAAATATCCAATAAATGTCGTTCCACTTCATGATTGTGTCCCACTTGTTGTTGATTCTTCACAAAAAAATACAGTTTTATATCTTTATGTTTGAAGCCTGAAATATGGCAAAAGGTCGCAAAGTTCAAGGGGGCCGAATACTTTCGCAAGGCACTGTGCTCCTCTGATAGAGTTCAGTGTGACAAATTCAAGGGCCTGTTGTCCGGACCTCTGGCAGTCTCTATGGGGGTGCCTACAGGGTTCAATTCTCAGGAAGACTCTCTTCTCTGTATACATCAATGATGTCGCTCTTGCTGCTGGTGATTCTCTAATCCACCTCTACGCAGACGACACCATTCTGTATACTTCTGGCCCTTCTTTATACACGGTGTTAACTAACCTCCTAATGAGCTTCAATGCCATACAACTCTCCTTCCGTGGCCTCCAACTGCTCTTAAACACAAATAAAACTAAATGCATGCTATTCAACCGATCATTGCCCGCACCTGCCCGCCCATCCAGCATCACTACTCTGGACGGCTCTGACTTAGAATACGTGGATAACTACAAATACCTAGGTGTTTGACTAGACTGTAAACTCTCCTTCTAGACTCACATTAAGCATCTCCAATCAAAAATTGAATCTAGAATTGGCTTCCTATTTCACAACAAAGCTTCCTTCACTCATGCTGCCAAACATATCCTCGTAAAACTGACCATCCTACCGATTGACTTGACTTTGACTTTGGCGATGTCATCTATATAATAGCCTCCAATACTCTACTCAGTAAACTGGATGTAGTCTATCACAGTGCCATCCATTTTGTCACCAAAGCCCCATATACTACCCACCACTGCGACCTGTACGCTCTCGTTGGCTGGCCCTCGCTTCATACTCGTCGCCAAACCCACTGGCTCCAGGTCATCTACAAGACCCTGCTAGGTAAAGTCCCCCCTTATCTCAGCTCGCTGGTCACCATAGCAACACCCACCTGTAGCACGCGCTCCAGCAGATATATCTCTCTGGTCACCCCCAAAACCAATTCCTCATTTGGCCGCCTTTCCTTCCAGTTCTCTGCTGCCAATGACTGGAATGAACTACAAAAATCTCTGAAACTGGAAACACTTATCTCCCTCACTAGCTTTAAGCACCAGCTGTCAGAGCAGCTCACAGATTACTGCACCTGTACATAGCCCATCTATAATTTAGCCCAAACAACTACCTCTTCCCCTACTGTATTTATTTACTTATTTTGCTCCTTTGCACCAAAATATTTCTATTTCTACTTTTCACATTCTTCCACTGCAAATCTACCATTCCAGTGTTTTACTTGCTATATTGTATTTACTTCGCCACCATGGCCTTTTTTTTGCCTTTACCTCCCTTATCTCACCTAATTTGCTCACATTGTATATTGACTTGTTTTTCTATTGTATTATTGACTGTATGTTTGTTTTACTCCATGTGTAACTCTGTGTTGTTGTATGTGTCGAACTGCTTTGCTTTATCTTGGCTAGGTCGCAATTGTTGATGAGAACTTGTTCTCAACTTGCCTACCTGGTTACATAAAGGTGAAATAAAAAAAATAAAATATAAAAATACATACATTACCGTTCAGAAGTTTGGGGTCACTTAGAAATGTCTGTTTTTGAAAGAAAAACACATTTTCTATCCATTAAAATAACATCAAATTGATCAGAAATACAGTTTAGACATTGTTAATGTTGTAAATGACTATTGTAGAATGGAATTTCTACATAGGCGTACAGAGGCCCATTATCAGCAACCATCACTCCTGTGTTCCAATGGCATCTTGTGCTAGCTAATCCAAGTTTATCGTTTTAAAAGGCTAATTGATCATTAGAAAACTTTTGCAATTATGTTAGCACAGCTGAAAACTGTTATTCTGATTAAAGAATCAAGAAAACTGGCCTTCTTTAGATTAGTTGAGTATCTGGAGCATCAGCATTTGTGGGTTTGATTACAGGCTCAAAATGGCCAGAAACAAATAACTTTCTTCTAAAACTTCTAACAGTCTATTCTTGATCTGAGAAATGAATGCTATTCCATGCGAGAAATTGCCAAGAAACTGAAAAGTTCGTACAACGCTGTGTACTACTCCCTTCACAGAACAGAAAGAGGAGTGGGAGGCCCCGTGCACAACTGAACAAGAGGACAAGTACATTAGAGTGTCTAGTTTGAGAAACAGACACCTCACAAGTCCTCAACTGGCAGCTTCATTAAATAGTACCCTCAAAACACCAGTCTCAACGTCAACAGTGAAGAGGCAACTCTGGGATGCTGGCCTTCTAGGCAGAGTTGCAAAGAAAAAGCCATATCTCAGACTGGCCAATAAAAATAAAAGATTAAGATTGGAAAAAGAACACAGACACTGGACAGAGGAAGTGTCACGGCTGTTGAAAGAAGAGGACCAAGGTGCAGCGTGGTGAGCGTACATATTCCTTTATTTATATGACGCCGACAAAAACAATAAACAATCCAAAATAGTGCAAACAAACAAAGACAACTACCCACAAAGACAGGTGGGAAAAAGGGCTGCCTAAGTATGGTTCCCAATCAGAGACAACGATAGACAGCTGTCCCTGATTGAGAACCATACCCGGCCAAAACAAAGAAATACAAAACATAGAAAAATGAACATAGAATGCCCACCCAAATCACACCCTGACCAAACCAAAATAGAGACATAAAAAGCTCTCTAAGGTCAGGGCGTGACAGGAAAATTGGAAAAAAGTGTTATGGACAGACAAACCTAAGTTTGAGGTGTTCGGATCACATAGAAGAACATTCGTGAGACACAGAAAAAATTAAAAGATGCTGTAGGAGTGCTTGACGCCATCTGTCAAGCATTGTGGAGGCAATGTGATGGTCTGGGTGTGCTTTGGTGATGGTAAAGTGTGAGATTTGTACAGGGTAAAAGGGATCTTGAAAAGGGAAGGCTATCACTCCATTTTGCAACGCCATGCCATACCCTACCCTCTGAACGGCACGTAATTGGAGCCAATTTCCTCCTACAACAGGATAATGACCCAAAGCACAGCTTCAAACTATGCAAAAACTATTTAAGGAAGAAGCAATCAGCTGTTATTCTGTTTTTAATGGAGTGTCCAGCACAGTCACCAGATCTCAACACTATTGTGTTGTTGTAGGAGCAGCTTAACCGTATGGTACATAAGAACTGCCCATCAATCCAACTTGTGGGAGGTGCTTCAGGAAGCATGGGGTGAAATCTCTTCAGAATACCTCAACAAATTGACGACTAGAATGCCAAAGGTCTGCAGGGCTGTAATTGCTGCAAATGGAGGATTCTTTGACGAAGCAAAGTTTGAAGGACACAATTATTATATCAGTGAAAAATCATTATTTATAACCTTGTCAACATCTTGACTATATTTCCTATTCATTTTGCAACTAATTTCATTTACGTTTTCATGAAAAACAAGGACATTTCTAAGTGACCCCAAACTTTTGAACGGTAGTGTAATGTACGCCTAAAGGTCTGGAGGTTTGGAGTGCTGAGGCTAAGGGCCAGGACAGGGTGTAAAGGAAAGTTATACTGTTGCTGCTACTGTAGCTGTCAGACCAAGCAGGATGTCCAATGGAAGAACAAACAGCAGTGTGGAGTTAGAGAGTGTGTCAACCTCCTGCTAGGAGCCTCAGGCTGGGCTATACTATGTATGTTTCCTCTTTAAACCTGGACTGACCTACTTACACCCTCATTTTACATTGATTTAGTCACCGGTTTTCAATATCTGTACTGACACACACAAGCACATATGTTTGAGATCTCTATCCTTGCAGTCACGGTGACACAAAACAAGTGTGAAATCTATCCACTGACATAAAAGCTTGACATTTTACGCTAAGTTACTCACACAGAGTAAGAATTGACACACCGGTTCACAGTACTTGTAACGAGTGCACTGGGAGTTGGGAAGCTCAAGTTCAGGGAGTGCATAATTGAATAAACAAATGAACGAAAGACGAACAACACACAGACAGGAAACTGAAACAGCAATAATGAAGCATGGGGATTGAACCAATGGGAGTGACATATTCTGACATATTCTGAGTAGGTAATCAGGGAAGTGATGGAGTCCAGGTGAGTCTAATGACGCGCAGGTGCGTTTAACGATGGTAAACAGGTGTGCGCCATAACGAGCAGCCTGGTGACCTAGAGGCCAGAGAGGGAGCACACATGACAGTACTACCTTTACCACTAGACTGTGTCCAACACATAACAGTACTAACCCTACCACTAGACTGTGTCCAACACATGACAGTACTAACCCTACCACTAGACTGTGTCCAACACATGACAGTACTAACCCTACCACTAGACTGTCCAACACATGACAGTACTAGCCCTACCACTAGACTGTGTCCAACACATGACAGTACTAACCCTACCACTAGACTGTGTCCAACACATGACAGTACTAACCCTACCACTAGACTGTGTCCAAAACATGCTAGTCCTGAAATTATTCAATATGTCACGAGTGGCCCCAGATGTATTGTAAGGTTAATAATAAACAAGAATAAGTCATCACGTCTATAATACTCTCTGAATTACGGTCGATTTTGGACACATTGTTGTTGGACAACACTCTATCTGGTTGTTTCCCGATCTTTCTCAATCTGTGTCAAATGTGTGTTTTTTTTGGTGAGGCTTGGGCCTGTTGAGGTTCACTGGGAAAAAATCCAAAGCATTTCCTACAGATTCCTGAGGACGAGTGTGTTTTGACAAACCCACCGCTTTAAACACTCCTCTCTGTCTTTACACACAGGCGCAAACTCGCACGGACACTTACGCACGGACACACACACACACACACACACACACACACACACACACACACACACACACACACACACACACACACACACACACACACACACGGAGACACTCATGCTCTCTCTAGCACACACTCTCTCTCACACACAACACACACTTCTTTCTGTTTGTTTGTATGTGTGGCCCACTGGCTCCAAGGCCTCTGAAGGGGGAAAATGTGAGATTTTGAAATTCCCCTGGTCGATCGCGGTCTCACAAGGAGCCAAGTCAAAGTGGGCTGGCGTGGGTCTGGTCTCTAATGGCACTGGGCAGTCTGGAACACTCCCCTCCGCTCTCCTCCGCTCTCCTCCCTCCGCTCCCCTCCGCTCTCTTCCGCTCTCCTCCCTCCGCTCCCCTCCGCTCTCCTCCGCTCTCCTCCGCTCCCCTCCGCTCTCCTCTGCTCCCCTCCGCTCTCCTCCCTCCGCTCCCCTCCGCTCTCCTCCGCTCTCCTCCGCTCTCCTCCGCTCCCCTCCGCTCTCCTCTGCTCTCCTCCGCTCTCCTCCGCTCCCCTCCGCTCCCCTCCGCTCTCCTCCGCTCTCCTCCGCTCCCCTCCGCTCCCCTCCGCTCTCCTCTGCTCTCCTCCGCTCTCCTCCGCTCCCCTCCGCTCTCCTCTGCTCCCCTCCGCTCTCCTCTCCTCCGCTCCCCTCCCCTTCCCTCCGCTCCCCTCCCCTCCGCTCCCCTCCGCTCTCCTCCCCTTCCCTCCGCTCCCCTCTGCTCTCCTCCGCTCCCCTTCCCTCCGCTCCCCTCCGCTCTCCTCCCCTCCCCTTCCCTCCTCTCCCCTCCCTTTCCCTCCGCTCCCCTCCGCTCTCCTCCCCTCCCCTTCCCTCCGCTCCCCTTCCCTCCGCTCCCCTCCGCTCTCCTCCGCTTTCCTCCGCTCCCCTTCCCTCCGCTCCCCTCCGCTCTCCTCCGCTCCCCTTCCCTCCGCTCCCCTCCCCTTCCCTCCGCTCTCCTCCGCTCTCCTCCGCTCCCCTCCGCTCTCCTCCGCTCCCCTCCCCTTCTCTCCGCTCTCCTCCGCTCTCAGATTTTCCCCCACTTCACTTCCGCTCCCTTCTCCATCACTCCACGGTTATCATTTAGATGTTTGTGGCTCCTACAGACATGTTAGTCTCTGAGTAGCTTGAGTAAATGTTTGTCAGAAAAGTTTGCACAATAAATACGCATGCTATCGTACCTTACCTCAGAAAAAGCCCCCCTACTTCTTCACCAATGACAACAGGTTCTGGATTAATGATTGAGTTTCTAGATCTTATCTCAGTGAGTTTGATTGGCACACCCCATGATAGACATAACCAGGCTTAATACAGGGAGGGACAGAAGGAGAGCGAGAGAGAAGACAGTTTAGCCGTATTCCCTTGCTGGAGTTCTGTTGTGTTAGACTAGCCTGTGAAATTCAAAGCCATGCTCTATCAGTCCATTCACTCCCGTAGCCCTCTGAACAGAGGCGTATAAAACAGGCTGACATATTGTGAAAACCATGACACAGTCTACCCGGGAAACTACCTGTGAAATAACCTACAGTATAAATTGCAGTCTGTGCCCTGATCTGGGACCAGTCATGAACTTGTGTGACTGTGTAACAACGTCTATGATCTGTTTCCAGGTCTGCGAGCTGGTACGGTTACTGATTGAGAACTGCAGGAAGGTCCTGGGAGATGATGTCACCTCTCTGTTTGGTGCATTCCCTCAGAAGAGCAACAGCAGCGACCATGGATCAGGTAAACAAAGTCTCCATTTATTTACTGAAGAAATAACATCTACATCCAAATGATGTTGTACAGTGCTCTAAACAAATGCTGTTCGTTTTGGTGGCAGAAAACTTGATAAGATAAAGTTGGATAGGAACAGAAAAGACAGGGAGAAAAGAGATGCCTCATAGAGGTGGAGTGAGGAAGAGAGAGGTCACAAACCAAGCAGAACTGAAACAACACAGAGGTGGTTTAATTTGACACAGCTCTTCACAAGGGTCAAAAAAGTCACGAGTGTGTGTGTATGTGTGTCGACAGCAAGACAGTGGTTCTGTGTATTGGAGCCCTTATCATCGTTAAAAAGCATATTAAACCTGACTAGCTGCAGTGTGTGTGTGTGTGTGTGTGTGTGTGTGTGTGTGTGTGTGTGTGTGTGTGTGTGTGTGTGTGTGTGTGTGTGTGTGTGTGTGTGTGTGTGTGTGTCCAAGTTGAGTGTTTTCTCAGACGTGGCCTCTCCATAAGCTTGTGTCTCGGTGAGGTTTCTTGATAGGGGTCAATATGCTGACCTCAGTCACTTCAGTGATTAGTACACTCTCAGTGACTCATTAACACACCAGCCAATTTCCTCCTTCTCCCCTAAACCACCTAAACCAACCTATTTGAATGGCAGCTGTATGCTAGGGACCATTACAGCACTTTATGCTTAGTTTTCAAACCCTGTGTCTATCTAACGAAATGGAGGTTTGTTCAAACTCAAACTCCCCCTTCTCTCTTTCCCTCTCTCTCTCCCTCCATAGATGTGTCATCTTTCCAGATGAATGACTCATCCTACGACAGCCTGGAGAACGAGTTAAACGAAGACCCAGAGTCGCCCTTCCAGGAGTCCCTCCCTCTGAGAGACAAGGCCATGCCAGACAGCCACAGCAGAGACTCTGTCATCACGCTGAGTGACTGTGATCCAGACCCTGACCCTGACCCTGAGACTGACCTCCTACATCTCCCTCCACTGCCCAGACCCAGGAAGTTCACCTCCGCCATACGCCAACCACAGCCACGTCAGTCCTTTGTCCAATCACATGGCCCTCGGAGGTTACGACGCAGCTCGGAGCCCGCCCTTGGACACACCCCCGGAGCTCTGATTGTCCAATCAGATAAGCACAGTTTGGCATCACGTAAAGCGAGCTACGATGCGGCGATGGAGGGAGAGGAAGAAGAGGGAGAGGAAGGGGAAGATGAAGTGTTTCTGAAGCAGGGGCTCAGGGCTCTGCAGCTGAAAGACATTGTAGTCACAGGTGGAGAAAGAGGAGGGGTTGGAACTCTAGAGCGGAGGACGCTGAAGCACGCCCCGCCCCCTCCTTTACGATTGGATGCAAGCTGCTCCAGCCTGTCGTCCCCAGCGACCTCCCCCACAGGCTCCTCCCTCAGCTCCCTAGACTCCGCCTTCTCCCAGTATTCCACAGACTATGTCACCAGCACCGGCTTCCATTTGGCTGAGCCTTCCCCCCACTCCCCACTCTCACCCCGCTTCCCCCTCTCACACCTCTTCCCCCTCTCACCCCGCTTACCCCGCTCCCCCCAGGGCTCACCCCCCAAGAGAGACACAGTGGACTGGATCCAAAGCCACCCCCCCCACTCCTCCCGGACCCCGTCCACCCACCACGGCCTGCACCCCAACACTTGGTTCAAGAGGGACCGACGGCTGTCGCTTCGGCAACCTGACAACGGACACCTGGAGGAGGAAGTGGGGGAGGGGGAAGGGGCTAGCCCCCCAATATCCCCAGAGGTTAAAGGTGTAGAGGTGACCACCAAGAGGAGGTCCAGTAGCCCTCCATCCTACCAGCAGGCTATCCTACAGCTACAGGGGAGTAGGTCTCCCTTCTACAGAGGCACAGAGAAACCCCTCACCATAAGGGAGCTACGGTTGCTGCACGACCAGTCCTGCAAAGTCACCCACAGACCCCCCACAGGAAGTGACGTCACCCAGCAGCCTACTGGAATAGGATGTGAGGTCACCCAGCCCCCCCAGGGTGTGTTCTATGGACAGAGTAGCTCAACACTTACCCTCCAAAGGCATAAGTCTCATTCCCTCACCCCGGCCATGGAGGCCAGCCGCAAGGTCCTCACCATGCCTCGCAGAGCCTCCGAGCCCTCATGCCTGACAGATGCAGCCTCTAGCCTTACCCTGGAGAGGCCCAGGGTCAAGTCCCGGACCCACAGGGTCAAAGATCAGCAGCTCCCTGAGAGTGGACTTAGAGTCTCTGACGTGGAGCCACAGCGGAACGGAGCAGGCCCAAACTCAGAGCCAGGGATCTGCCTATCACCCTCCACCACGCGGGCAGTGAGGGACTACTTTTCCTCACAGGGGCGGGTGGATGCAGACGCATGCCTGGGTAGGAGTCAAGAGGTGGCTCTGGCCCTCGTCCAGGGGAAGAGGGAGTGGCAGAGCAGGAAGTGTAGTGACCTGTGTGTTGACGACTTTGACCAAATGTTCTTTGCAGAAGAGTCCTACGTTTAATACATCCAAGAGGATTTTAAGAGTGTCTGTTTATATGGTATTGTTGTTGGTGTTTATATTGTCATATATGTACAGTCATAGTAGATGTTTGGTTGTGCTTGAGCTCTGTTTCCGCATGTCTGTCAACAATAGGTAGAGCTCTATATTTATGTTGATATGATGCTTTGTTATAGTGTTATACGACCTGAAAGAAATCATATGTGTATTTTTGTACATGATGCCAATCCTGCTGCTGTCCTATAGAGTATATTTGCTACAGAACACACCGTTTGAATATCTGATGTCTAATGCTTATGAAAATTAATTAAAACGATTATAACAAAACATTGCTCTTGTGAAAGTATCTTTATGTATCAACGGGAGTATTCATTTCTCTTTATTAAAAAGGCAACATTTTTTAAATTGTTCTTCTGTTATTTTGTGCCTACTTTTTGACGTTATGGGTCTCCATGACTTGGGTTCTGGACTACGACTCTGCAGGACTGAGTAGGACAAGCTGTACTATACTAAAAGCACAGTGCTTTATTAGTGATAAAATGTCAACTCTTTACACCTGTTTAGCATGAATCATCAGACTCATAGTGTGATGTAAGCATAATATTCCATGAATAATTCATCTGTATGGTCTCTGGTGGCGGAGTGATGTAGGTCTGGGTCTAAGAGGATAGACAGGTCTCTCTCAGCCAGAGAGTCTCTCTCTCACACACCAGACAGGGAGACATGAGCACGAACAATTATGTAATGGAAGCAGAGCCATGAAGCCCACGGGTTTGGCCAGCCTTCCTGGACCTGCCTCAAAGTATAATATCTGCTCAAAATGTGTGTGTACAAGTTGTGTAGGGCTGGATGCTGTTGTACTTGAATCACTGGAGCATGACTCCATCAGTAATAAGTGTTACGTCTCTAGTCTAAAAGGTACTATATGCTGGCCCACATGGGTCATGTTAACATGCACTGTGGAGTTCGAAGGTTAGGGATCTAGCTGGATGTTGAAGTGATTCTGCCTGTTTATGTCTAATTGTCACACCTCTACAGAGGTGGGAAGCTTAGTGGGAAAGCAGTACAAGTAGGAATGGTTGGTTTAGCGAGGGAGCTTGATGGAGTCATTAGTAGTTATAAGTTATAAGTTATAATAACTAGGGTGGACAGGAAAGACTCCTGGCCCTCACAGAACATGCTTCATTAGAATTCACTGTGTAACCCTCTCACCACAAGGCTTGGATAAATCACCTCGGGAATAATGGTGAAAATGACATCTCTGTGAATTAACTTGTATGATAAGTGAGGGGAAAAACAAGAGGCTAGAGATATTACTAAAATATAGACAATAAATGTAAAAGACATTAGGAACACCTTTCCATGATAGACTGACCAGGTGAATCTAGGTGAAAGCTATGATCCCTTATTGATGTCACTTGTTAGATCCACTTTAATCAGTCTAGATGGAAGGGAAGAGACAGGTTTAAAGAAGGATTTTTAAGCGTTGAGACAATTGAGACATGGTTTGTGTATGTGTACAATTCAGAGAGCGAATGGGTAAGACTAAATATTTCAGTGCCTTTGAATGGGGTATGGTAGTAGGTTTGAGTGTGTGAAGAACTGCAACACTGCTGGGTTTTTCACACTCAACAGTTTCTCGTATGTATCAAGAATGGTCCACCACCCAAAGGACATGCAGCCAACCTGATACAACTGTGGAACGCTTTCAAGTCCATCCCCCGGCGAATTGATGCTGTTCTGAGGGCAAAAGGGGGAGCAACCCAATATTAGGAAGTTATTCCTAATGTTTTGTACACTAAGTGTATACAGGCTTTGAATACCTTTTTCAGGATGTTATCCAATGAAATAAGAAAAAATGCAGCATGACTGAATGAAATAACCACCCAATGAATACATAATATATATATAAGTACAAGTCAAAAGTTTGGACACACCTACTCATTCAAGGGTCTATCTTTGTTTTCACTATTTTCTACATTGTAGAAATATAGTAAATACATCAAAACTATGAAATAACACATACGGAATCATGTAGTAGAAACTTTAAAATAATTGAAATTTGACTGATTGATCCTCATGTCTTAAAGTAATGATGGACTGTCGATTCTCTTTGCTTATTTGAGCTGTTCTTGCCATAATACAGACTTTGTATTTGACCAAATATGGATATTTTCTGTATACCACCCCTACCTGTTCAAACACAATTGATTGGCTCAAACGCATTAAGAAGGAAATACAATCCACAAATGAACTTTTAACAAGGCACACCTGTTAATTTAAATGCATTCCAGGTGACTACCTCATGAAGCTGGTTTAGAGAATGCCTAGAGTGTGCAAAGCGGTCATCAAGGTAAAGGGTGGCTACTTTGAAGAATTTCAAATATAAAATAGAGAGAATAAAGTACGGCACCCGTCAAAAGATTGATTGATGGCCCTATGTCCGGATGACATGTGCATGCCCATGTTTGGGCATCCTGTCAGGACATCCTGGCAGGAACGTATCACGTGCTTTAGGGAGTGCCCATGTTTGGGTATCCTGTCAGGACATCCTGGCCGGAACTTATCATGTGCTTATGCCCATATATGGGCATTCTGTTCCTGTTCTCACGTGTTACAGGGTGTGATAATTTATGCATATATTGCATCTATTCCTTTGAAGTTGTCATGATGATTGATGTCTAGGGACCTATTTGAACTGGGGGGGGATGTGTTTGAACATTTCAAAGAGTATGGCCCCCCCACCCCCTGTTTTATTGACCTTATGGCTGTTGTCTATGAAACAGGAATGTTCGGGGGTATTGGGTGTGGCAGACGCATTATAAATAAAGCCCAGAACAAGACATGCGGCCCCAGAACACTAAACAAGATTTTAAAAATAAAACCCAGAACATTAAACAGAAAATTATGTCTCCTAGGCCGATTCTCGGGGTGCTATGTGTCTCTTGTCATGAACCCAATGACAAAAGCCTCGAGAAAGTTTTGTGTGAGACCCCAGAATGTTTTAAAGGAGTTTTGGGTACGAGCGAGGGACATAGGTCTTACATATTCCAACCTGAGGAATCTACGGTTAAAATATTCACAGACAGCGGCCCCAAACCCCTTTATCAGGCAAAACCCGGGAGTTTTTCTTACGGAACTTTGATAGAGCGTGCAAGAGAGCCTGTCTTGGCGTTGGTTTTTGTGTTTTTAACTAGATATACTAAAGATTTAGAATTAAATAAATGGTTTTAAAATTGTATCTCACCCCCTAATGATTGGGAAGCTCTCATTTTCTGTTGCGCCCCGGTCTGTTGCGGAGAAAGGCTTTTCTGGGAAAATGGGCATGTGCGTTTTCAAAAAAACCTATGTATTATTTTATACGAATACAGTCTTCCTACAACAGATAGTTCTAAACCTTTTATAGATTATTAAAAGTGTAGTACTGTGTTTGGTAACTGTTGTACACCAATGTTTATACATAAAACATTAGGGCATGTTTAAATATTGAGCAGTAAAATTGGTTAATTAATTATAACATGTTTTAACCTGTATGTTCTAAATATTTTGAATTAAATAAATGTTTTTGAAAGCAGTATCTCACCATTTAACGAAGGAGCTCTGTCTTTTCTCTCTATCATGCATGTCTTGGAGAAAAATCATTTCTGAAAAGCTGTGTGCGTGCGCGGGTGTGCGTGTGTGGGTGTGTATGGGTGTGTGTTTCAAAAACAAAGGGGTGGGGGTGTGTGTCTCTGCAGGGTTCGTTTGAAACCATGGTTTGCACTATCAGGTCAACTGTATGTACAGATATCTGCCTACCCCCCATCAAAAAGTGTCTCGGCGTCTCTTAAAATGGGAACTTCCGATTAATTAACACACGTCTTTCAAATCCGAATTTATCTCACCCCAGAGGATGTGGGGGCTAAAAAGTCAAACAGCCCCAGAAAGAAAACAATAAGTCCAGACAGCCCCCTGGAGGTTAAACATTGTTATTTATAATCAGCGCATATACTAACGGTCCCCCCATCCCCGGTCTATAAATTTACATCGGACACCACCCAAGCTGCTACCCCTGAGGATGTAGGAAATCAAAAGGCAATACCGGTAGACACAAAGTATAGACATCCCCTCCTGCTGGTTAAAATCACTGCCTTTGTAATCTAAAACATTGTGGGGGTACTCCAGGCCCATTTCTAACATGCAGGATATCGCCCGAAAAAACATCACCCCAGGATCTGTAAACTCATTCGTACTATCTCTCGTTAGGGACACGTCCGCGGAACGAGTCTCGTGAAACAGATACTTTCCACTCTGTTCACATGGCTTTAGCGCAACTACAAACACCCGGGCCAACAGCCCAGAAGAGTTATCAGACCGAACAGTTAAAAGATCATCTGTGAATCCATCCTAATGGCGCTTTTCTGAAGGTGAGTTAGGGAAAATAATATTAAGATTTGGAGTCGGGGAATTGTTTGAATATTATTGATATTATTGGAATATTAAACATGAGTTATATGTGTTTTAAAACACATTATTCGGAAGATAACAGCTCTATAAATATTATTTTGTGGTGCCCAACTCTTTAGTTAATTACATTTACATGATTAGCTCAATCAGGTGATATTAATTACTGAGAAATTATTTTATAGAATAGTATGTTTTAGCAATTAATCCGGCATAGCCAAAGACACGACACTTGCCACCCATTCTGAAACTAACTGCAGCTCTTTGTTAAGTGTTGCAGTCATTTCAGTCTCTGTAGTAACTGACGTGTATAGTGTTGAGTCATCCGCATACATAGACACACAGTCTTCACTCAGTGGCATGTCGTTAGTAAAGATTGAAAAAAGTAAAGGCCCTAGAGAGCTGCCCTGGGGAATTCCTGATTCTACCTGGATTATGTTGGAGAGGCTTCCATTAAGGAACACCCTCTGTGTTCTGTTAGAAAGGTAACTCTTTATCTACAATATAGCAGGGGGTGCAAAGCCATAACACATATGTTTTTCCAGCCGCAAACTATGATCGATAATGTCAAAAGCCACACTGAAGTCTTACAAAACAGCCCCTACAATCGTTTTATCATACATTTCTCTCAGCCAATCATCAGACATCACATTTTTGTAAGTGCTGTGCTTGTTGAATGTCTTTCTCTACAGTGGGGCAAAAAAGTATTTAGTCAGCCACCAATTGTGCAAGTTCTCCCAATTAAAAAGATGAGAGAGGCCTGTAAATCACATTGTAGGATTTTTAATGAATTTATTTGCAAATTATGGTGGAAAATAAGTATTTGGTCAATAACAAAAGTTTATCTCAATACTTTGTTACATATCCTTTGTTGACAATGACAGAGGTCAAACGTTTTCTGTAAGTCTTCACAAGGTTTTCACACACTGTTGCTGGTATTTTGGCCCATTCCTCCATGCAGATCTCCTCTAGAGCAGTGATGTTTTGGGGCTGTTGCTGGGCAACACAGACTTTCAACTCCCTCCAAAGATTTTCTATGGTGTTGAGATCTGGAGACTGGCTAGGCCACTCCAGGACCTTGAAATGCTTCTTACGAAGCCACTCCTTTGTTGCCCGTGTGGTGTGTTTGGGATCATTGTCATGCTGAAAGACCTAGACACTTTTCATCTTCAATGCCCTTGCTGATGGAAGGAGGTTTTCACTCAAAATCTTACGATACATGACCCCATTCATTCTTTCCTTTACACGGATCAGTCGTCCTGGTCCCTTTGCAGAATAACAGCCCCAAAGCATGATGTTTCCACCACCATGCTTCACAGTAGGTATGGTGTTCTTTGGATGCAACTCAGCATTCTTTGTCCTCCAAACACGACGAGTTGAGTTTTTACCAAAAAGTTCTATTTTGGTTTCATCTGACCATATGACATTCTCCCAATCTTCTTCTGGATCATCCAAATGCTCTCTAGCAAACTCCAGACGGGCCTGGACATGTACTGGCTTAAGCAGGGCGACACGTCTGGCACTGCAGGATTTGAGTCCCTGGCGGCGTAGTGTGTTACTGATGGTAGGCTTTGTTACTTTGGTCCCAGCTCTCTGCAGGTCATTCTCTAGGTCCCCTCGTGTGGTTCTGGGATTTTTGCTCACCGTTCTTGTGATAATTTTGACCCCACGGGGTGAGATCTTGCGTGGAGCCCCAGATCGAGGGAGATCATCAGTGGTCTTGTATGTCTTCCATTTCCTAATAATTGCTCCCACAGTTGATTTCTTCAAACCAAGCTGCTTACCAATTGCAGATTCAGTCTTCCCAGCCTGGGGCAGGTCTACAATTTTGTTTCTGGTGTCCTTTGACAGCTCTTTGGTCTTGGCCATAGTGGAGTTTGGAGTGTGACTGTTTGAGGTTGTGGACAGGTGTCTTTTATACTGATAACAAGTTCAAACTGGTGCCATTAATACAGGTAACGAGTGGAGGACATAGGAGCCTCTTAAAGAAGAAGTTACAGGTCTGTGAGAGCCAGAAATCTTGCTTGTTTGTAGGTGACCAAATACTTATTTTCCACCATAATTTGCAAATAAATTCATTAAAAATCCTACAATGTGAATTTCTGGATTTTTTTTCTCATTTTGTCTGTCATAGTTGAAGTGTACCTATGATGAAAATTACAGGCCTCTCTCATCTTTTTAAGTGGGAGAACTTGCACAATTGGTGGCTGACTAAATACTTTTTTGCCCCACTGTATAAGCGTGTTGGAAGACTGTTGTCAATTTGTTTACTGTAAAATAGCATTGTATCTGGTCAAACACAATTTTTTTCCAAAAGTTTACAAAGAGTTGGTAATAGGCTGATTGGTCAGCTATTTGAGCCAGTAAATGGGGCTTCAATTTTTTAAAAACATTTGAATCATTTATCAGATGCTCTTATCCAGAGCGAACCCACAACGCTGGCATTGCAAGCGCCATGCCACCATGCTCTACCAACTGAGCCACACTATTCTTAGGTTGCGGAATTACTTTTATTTCCTCCAGGCTTGAGGGCACACACTTTCTGGCAGGATTAAATTGAAGATACGGCAAATAGGAGTGTCAATATCATCCACTATTCTCCTCAGCAATTTTCCATCCAAGTTGTCAGACCCCGGTGGCTTGTCATTCTTGATAGACAACAATAACTTTCACACTCACTTTACTGATTTCAAAATTACAATGCTTGTCTTTCATAATTAGGTCAGATATACTTGGATGTGTAGTGTCAGTGTTTGTCGCTGGCATGTCATGCCTAAGTTTGCTATTCTTGCCAATGAAAAATCTTTAAAATAGTTGCAGCGATGGGACAAGACTGTAACTACCAATTGAATATCACAAAATATGCCCAAAATTTCATTTAAGGTGCTTCAAAGCTTTATACTATCATTCTTTATATCATTTATCTTTCTTTCATAGTATAGTTTTATTCTTCTTTTTATTCAATTTAGTCACATGATTTCTCAATTTGCAGTACATTTGCCAATCGGTTGTGCTGCCAGACTGATTTGCCATACCTTTTGCCTCATCCCTCTCAACCATACCATTTTTCAATTCCTCATCAATCCAAGGGGATTTAACAGTTTTTACAGTCATTTTCTTAATGGGTGAATGCTTATTAGTAACTTAAATAAGCAATTTCAACAATGTGTCAAGTGCAGCATCTGATTGCACCTCATTACACACCACAGACCAACAAATATTCTTTACCTCTTCAACATATGAATCACCACAGAACTTATTGTATGACCTCTTATACACTATATTAGGCCCAGCCTTTGGAACTTAGTTTTTTCTAGATATGGCTACTATATTGCGATCACCACATCCGCTGGATTTGGATACTGCTTTAAAGTAAATATCTGCAGCATTAGTAAAGAAGTGATCAATACATGTTGATGATTTCATTAATGTGTTGTTTCTATCTACCCTTTTAGGTTGACTGATAACCTGAACCCAGTTGCAGGCACTGGTTACAGTTTGACGCTTTTTCTTGAGTGGGCAGCTTGAGCAAAGCCAGTTAATATTGAAATCACCCAGAAAATATACCTCTCTGTTGATATTACATACATTATCAAGCATTTCACGCATATTATCCAGATACTGACTGTTAGCACTTGGTGGTCTATAGCAGCTTCCCACAAGAATGGGCTTTTGGTGAGGCAGACGAACCTGCAGCCATAATACTTCAACAGTGTTTAACATGAGATCCTCTCTAAGCTTTACAGGAATGTAGTTCTTAATATAGACCGCAACACTGCCCCCATTGGCATTTCTGTATTTTCTGTAGATGTTATAACTATGCATTGCTACCACTGTATCATCAAAGGTATTATCTCAGTGAGTTTCAGAGATAATTATGTTTCATAGGCACATGATTACTGGATACAATAGCTTTGGGATCAGCAGAAGCATCCAGGGCAGTTAGAGAGACATAAATGAGGTTACTTACATTGTGTAAGTAAAGTGTAAGGGGTCAAGAGAGAGTTTAGGGCAGGTAGGGTAGAGGCTGGTGCTGATGATGGACGATAACACCCAGCAACAGTCAACAAAGAGCTATTTGAAAGCTTAATGCTTAAAACCAGCAAATCAAATAGTTTGGGACAGAGTTGGTGTAGACAACTGAGCAACTGAAAGTGTTCCTTGGTAAAGATTGCCGCTCCACCACACTTGAAAGACATGTCTTGTCGAAAAAGGTTAAACCAGACAGGTTAACATCAGTGTGTAGAACACTCTTTCTTAACCATATCTCAGTAAAGACCAACAAATCTGGAATGGAGCTGTGAACCCACACTTTCAATTGATAAACTTTAGGTAATAAACTTCTGGTGTTAATGTTCAGAAAACCCAGGTTTTCACGAGAGCAGAAATCAGTGAAGCAGAAATCAGAGCACAAGTCAGAATATGGGCTAGCAACAGTAGACTTACCAGGGTGTACATTCACATTTCCAGATACAGTATGATCACCAGTAATACAATCAGGGAACTGCAGAGGACAAGGAGAGCTTTGCAGTGTGTTTTTTTATGACATTTGAATGTGCATGAGATGGCAACAAGGTCATATTGTACAGCAATTTCATCAGGTAACATTAATAGAAAGCCGACGAGAGGGGGTTAGAATAGGATGGGAGGCCAAGAGTGGTTATTTCATTGAATCATACTGCATTTATTATTTTTTCATTGGAGAACATTCTGGAAAAAGTGATATTTTATACACAGTGTAACCGATAGAGAGTTAGAGTCGCTAGTGTGGGAACAAACATTGTCTGTCCCACGGTCGGGGTTTGAATTCTTATGTAAATAAGGTATTTCTGTTTTTATTTTTAATACATTTGCAAAAAAAAGTTTTAGAAAAGGCTGTAATGTAACAAAATGTGGAAAAGTCAAGGGGTTTGAATACTTTCCGAATGCACTGTACATTCGATTTGACTAGAATGTATTATTAGATTAAGAAAAAGATGGCAGACAGTGTTTATGGGGTCATGTGGGCAAGCTTTTTGCTGATGTCAATGTTGTGAACAGAGTGCCCCATGGTGGTGTTTACGACAGCGAGTTCCAGTTCTCGCCGATATCCAGAAACTTCTCACAGCCATTGAAGAGGAGTAGAACAACATTCTACAGGCCACAAAAACGGCCTGATCAAGTCTATGCGAAGAATATGTGCTGCGCTGCACGAGACAATTGGTGGTCACACCAAATACTGACTGGTTTTCTGATCCATTCTCCTACCTTTTTTAAAAAGGTATCTGTGACCAACAGATGCATGCATATCTGTATTCCCAGTCATGTGAAATCCACAGATTAGGGCCTAATGAATTTATTTCAATTGACTGATTTCCTTATATGAACTGTAACTCTTGAAATTGTTGTATATTGATTTATAGTTGTGGTCATTGTAGAAATTTAACAAAACCCCCGGGTATTTGCGTGCACTCTTAAAACGATGTTGATGACAATGGTCGACCTAGCAAGCTTGCAAGCTAATGTTGGTGCACATTGGGGCTCATTGAAGGTATGACGAATTATTCAGCAAATGAATGGGAAACCCAATGTTACTCATGTAGCAAACTTCCTGAAACAATAATTCCAAGGCCGATACCGATCTATAATTCATGGCGGAAAATGCCCTGCATGCAACATAAGAGAAATCCAGTGTCACAAAAAAAAGTCCTGAGCTTGCTCAAAACCAAGCAGCTCCTGATCTGACAACCTAGGCTACAATGGCTAAATTCTCCAAACAGCAGCAGGCGAAATCCAGAAAATTCGATAGATAGATGTTTAAAGCCCGCAGCAGTCTTTGTAGTTGTATTTTTAAATCATCACTGTAGTGTATGTCTAAGAAATACTGTGTCTGTTAATTTAATTATTAAGGAAAATAACTCCAAATGTTTTTAATCATTTATTTCCCTGAACATCCTTTGTCCCTTGAAATGCTTAGTCTGATTGTAGGATGGTCTAGAGCCCACCCCCTTACCCAGATGAACAGTCATTGGTCTGTTATAATCAGATCAAATTGTGACGTCATTATGTGGGCCAATTGTTCCATCCCACATAACCTAAAGTAGCAGGCGTAAAAGAAATGCCTGAAACTACAATCCCCTGGTCTTGAAGAAGAAGAAAAAACTGTCGGGGGAGGTTCTCTTCTGCTGGAAAACTAGAAAATCATGTTTGAACTGCACTGCCACTTTAACTAGACTTTCTCTAGACTTGCAATAGGTAAGTAAAATGAAGCAACAGTCTCTTTGCTAAATGCAATTTGTAATCTCTTCATCTGTCACATTTTTTACTTCAATAAAATAGTGTCCGTCTTTGCTCACAAAAGTCCTGTGCAACCGCAAAGCCACTGAGTAGACGTGATTGGTGCAAATACTTCTAATTGACTAAATCAAATCAGCCCATTCTAGTTTACATCAATTCAAAAGGTCCAAATAATTAAGTGGACAGCACATTAAATAATTCAAACCAACAGTGCCTCTTAAATGATTGACATGTTGTTTCTTAGAAGTTTGAATGAAAGCAACACAATTAGTTTATGCAATGCAAAACAACATAGGCTAGACAGCAGAGGCTGTAGTAAAACATTTATGGTTTAACAGGGTATTACAACTGCTTGTAAAACAGCGTGTTCTTTTGGAAACGCAAACTCTAATGTTTGACTCTTGAAATTGCTATGTTGTGGATGCCTTGGAGTCGGTGAAGTTAAACTGGCCTCAGAAGTCACATTTTTGAAGAGGCGAGCATTCCTAGGCTCTAACAACCTGCAATACACATGAGTGATCTGCTGTCCCTGACACTTTGAGACATTTGAGAGGACAGAATTTGCAAGAGATGACAGGACTTCTGACAAGGTCCCAGTGCAGGTTTATGTGACCGCCTGGGCCCAAACCCCAGTCTCTTGCATGTCAAAAGACTGTATTTGCCAGCTAAGCTAAAGCCTAGGCATTAGCTTGTGGACTGGGGAGCAAATGCAATGTTTCTCGTCATTCGAGATTGGTTACCCATCCAAACATACACACTTATTTAGAACATCCTCTGATTGGCAGCATTGTTGAATTCCAAGGCAGTAGAATCACCTGTTGAACTCATGACCATGTAATGATAGACTGAGACACTGAGCATCTGTCCCCTTGTATTTTGACAGCCACTCTTGCCTGTCTACACTCTTTCCACTCTGGGATTGTTATTTCTAATGGGGCACGTTGCCCATAGCACAGGTGCAGCCAACATGCCCTGATCCTCTCTGGTTTCCTTGGCGATGGTGCGTTTGCTTTTGTTTTGATTGGGACCAGTTGAGAGGGGGGAGGGTGGAGGTGGGGGGTGCTGGATGAGATAGTTTGGCAGGCCCTCTCTGATGAGGTCACAGTTGATAATATCTGGCTCTCTTACCAATCCCAGTCAAAACAGCCATTAACTGTATTTTTTTCTCGTTTTGCACTCTTGACCTGGGTGATATAACATGTTACCTCCCTACATAGAAATCCTGATCTCCCAGCTATCACTTGTCTAACACACATACTGGTGTTGTTACACTGTTACAATGAGAAGCAGGCGTGAGTCCCCCCTACCTAATGTGCTGTGGGACCCAGCATATGATGTTACTTTAGGGCAGAGATAATAATATCACAATATGTGTCATATTATGTCATTACAAATATGTTAGACAAATTATATTTATTATTGCAAATGTTGAGTACAATCTGGATTAGTTATCTTTCTGGCAATCATACCGTTGTCAAAATAAGGAGATACAACTAATATTTCTCATAGTTTTCAGAAAAGTTCAACGCAACAGAGGCAATTCTTACAAGCCTGGATACTTCAGGTCCTAAAACGAAAGTTTAGGACTATATTATTCAAAACATCCACTCAAAAGCTAATTGTCACTGGCACATAATCATGAAGATGCAAAATGCATCATATGTTGCTAAATGCATCACAATGACGATGTGGCAAGTGACAATTTGCCTTTTGAAAGTCATAACTTGAAGACTTGATTGCTGACATGAAAAACATTTTGGGACTTCATAAACACTGGACTAATGAAGAAGTACCCCCCAACAATCTTGATTGGACTATTCATTTAAGGGATAAACATGTAATTTACTGAAGGTGTTTTGAGATCTTTCTTTCCAAATACTGTAGTCCAAATACTGCAAAATTACAGGCCTTGGAAAAATGTGTCTGGACACCAAATCCCAAGCCCAGTTTGCATAAGACATAACATCAGACTGGTCGAGTTGAGGAGTTGATTCTGAGGTGGACACTAGGCTTTGAGAGGGAAAGATGGATGCAGGCTGATGAGAGTGGAAGACACCTGTCAGAGAGAGGTAGAGGGATAGGGATAGGAAGAGAAAGAAAATGCGATAGAGGAAGACAGGGACTGGCCAAAGTCTCAGAAGAGCAGCCAAGCAGTGATGGAAATTCATGTTGATCCAACGTTGCTTGAATGCTCAATGACAGTGATGTCTCTGTACTCAGTGGGGTGTATTCCAAGCACCTGGCCTCGGCTGTGTTCTAAACAGATCCCCGGAAACCTCTGTCTGATCTTCAAAGACGTGTGTCCTCACATGAACGAACGCCCCCAGCATACCCTGCCCGACTGTCCTAATACGCACGCACGCACGCACACACGCACGCACACACGCACACACGCACACACACACACACACACACACAACTCTGCCTTATCAGCCACCAGTCTCTCTTTTATCAAGAATTCTCTGGATGCTTTGAGGATCAGTGTGCGGAAACCTCCGGATGCATTCCCCGGCTTTAAAGCTGCCCTTTTTCCTGGCCCATGTGCATGGGTCCCTACTCCCTTTCATGTGCATGTCAGAGGGGGTGAGGAGGGCAGGGGACTGACCTTCGCTGGCATTAAAATAAAAGGATTAGGCTAACCTTCATCCAATGGCCTATTCCCACCCACCACCACCACTTCTCTGCCCCATAGCATACCTCACATGCTGTAATCTGACCCCCCAACACCCCCCTGGCTTGGGACGTTTCATCTAGAAATACCTCTGTTTTTACACGACATGTATGAGTATGAGTCAGCGCTACAAATGTCATTCTTATAAATGTTTGGAAAACAAAATGTTCCCCTATGTCCCTACAGCACACTTAATAGTGTATGTGTGTGTGTCTGTGCTGCCCTGCTTCCATACATGTGCGCTTATACAGTGCCTTGCGAAAGTATTCGGCCCCCTTGAACTTTGCGACCTTTTGCCACATTTCAGGCTTCAAACATAAAGATATAAAACTGTATTTTTTTGTGAAGAATCAACAACAAGTGGGACACAATCATGAAGTGGAACGCCATTTATTGGATATTTCAAACTTTTTTAACAAATCAAAAACTGAAAAATTGGGCGTGCAAAATTATTCAGCCCCTTTACTTTCAGTGCAGCAAACTCTCTCCAGAAGTTCAGTGAGGATCTCTGAATGATCCAATGTTGACCTAAATGACTAATGATGATAAATACAATCCACCTGTGTGTAATCAAGTCTCCGTATAAATGCACCTGCACTGTGATAGTCTCAGAGGTCCGTCGAAAGCGCAGAGAGCATCATGAAGAACAAGGAACACACCAGGCAGGTCCGAGATACTGTTGTGAAGAAGTTTAAAGCCGGATTTGGATACAAAAAGATTTCCCAAGCTTTAAACATCCCAAGGAGCACTGTGCAAGCGATAATATTGAAATGGAAGGAGTATCAGACCACTGCAAATCTACCAAGACCTGGCTGTCCCTCTAAACTTTCAGCTCATACAAGGAGAAGACTGATCAGAGATGCAGCCAAGAGGCCCATGATCACTCTGGATGAACTGCAGAGATCTACAGCTGAGGTGGGAGACTCTGTCCATAGGACAACAATCAGTCGTATATTGCACAAATCTGGCCTTTATGGAAGAGTGGCAAGAAGAAAGCCATTTCTTAAAGATATCAATTAAAAGTGTTGTTTAAAGTTTGCCACAAGCCACCTGGGAGACACACCAAACATGTGGAAGAAGGTGCTCTGGTCAGATGAAACCAAAATGTTACTTTTTGGCAACAATGCAAAACGTTATGTTTGGCGTAAAAGCAACACAGCTGAACACACCATCCCCACTGTCAAACATGGTGGTGGTAGCATCATGGTTTGGGCCTGCTTTTCTTCAGCAGGGACAGGGAAGATGGTTAAAATTGATGGGAAGATGGATGGAGCCAAATACAGGACCATTCTGGAAGAAAACCTGATGGAGTCTGCAAAAGACCTGAGACTGGGACGGAGATTTGTCTTCCAACAAGACAATGATCCAAAACAGAAAGCAAAATCTACAATGGAATGGTTCAAAAATAAACATATCCAGGTGTTAGAATGGCCAAGTCAAAGTCCAGACCTGAATCCAATCGAGAATCTGTGGAAAGAACTGAAAACTGCTGTTCACAAATGCTCTCCATCCAACCTCACTTAGCTCGAGCTGTTTTGCAAGGAGGAATGGAAAAAAATGTCAGTCTCTCGATGTGCAAAACTGATAGAGACATACCCCAAGCGACTTACAGCTGTAATCGCAGCAAAAGGTGGCGCTACAAAGTATTAACTTAAGGGGGCTGAATAATTTTGCACGCCCAATTTTTCAGTTTTTGATTTGTTAAAAAAGTTTGAAATATCCAATAAATGTCGTTCCACTTCATGATTGTGTCCCACTTGTTGTTGATTCTTCACAAAAAAATACAGTTTTATATCTTTATGTTTGAAGCCTGAAATGTGGCAAAAGGTCGCAAAGTTCAAGGGGGCCGAATACTTTCGCAAGGCACTGTATCTATGTTGGTGAAGCCTAAACTCAATTTCTTCCTAGATTAGAAGTCTCTAATAGAGATAATGTCCAACACATGTTTCTCCACTAAAAAGCCCCTGCACTGACCACAAGGTTTAGGTGCTGTTTGACTCCTGATGTAACACTGTATTTACGGTTAGCTGTTCCAAAAGCAGAAGATGACCCTAACTCCTGACACTGTCTCCACCCTCATCCTGTGATCGCCTGTGTGTGTGATTTACAACTCAGAATCGACAGTTATTCAAATTACCCACTGACCCCCTTGCGACCTAAACTTGTGTGAATGAGCATGTGCACACTTATGCAACTTCAAGAACCGTGAACCCTGTGACCGCTAAATGCAGGCAATGGGCTGTGCGAGGGAGGGATGGGGGAGATGGGTGGAGATGGAACAGAGGTGTGTGTGTGTGTGTGTGAGAGACATGTGATGGAGGTGAGAGTGTGTCTAGACTCCACAGGAGTGTGTGCACCCTCTAATTACCTGACGGTGGGTGGCTATAATTATAATAACCTTTGACACATAACTCAGATGGAACTCTTCAGTTACACAAGGTTCTGTGCTACCTGTACATCTGTGTCAAGGCCTCCACGTAGCTACAGTACAATATCATTATAACAGTTCTGCCTCTAATAACCCTTTACTTTTGACTGAGAGAGGAATCTGCACTCAGGATTCCTCAGTTCAGTATGGTGAGGGATGTACAGGGATCTACAGTACAGTATTGCGACTAAACAGAGTTGTGGTTAGAGCATTGGGCCAGTAACCGAAAGGTTGCTAGATCGAATCCCCGAGCTGACAACGTAAAAATCTGTCATTCTGCCCCTGAACAAGGCAGTTAACCCACTGTTTCTTAGGCCGTCATTGTAAATAAGAATTTGTTCTTAACTGACTTGCCAAGTTAAAAAAGGTTAAATAAAAAATGATGTACTTTACAAGTCCCTTCTACAACTCATGTCTTTCCGTCCTAGCATCAAATCAATCTTCTATATATAAATCAATCTTCCCTCTTCTATTCCTACTCTCACAATTTTCTTAAAATATGCTTAAACCCATATCTCCTTCTACTTGTACCTATCTGTGAGCCCTCATCTCACCCCTACCTTGACCTCACCACCTATTTACCTAACCTCTCTCCTCTCTCTTCCTCTCCATGTTTCTATTTTCGTCAACCCTCTCTCACACGTATCTTTTTAACTTCTTCACCTAACCTCATTTTCTATACCTTTGCTCATCTCCCCCTTTTTCACCCCTTTACCTGTTTCTCCCCTCACCCATTTCTCCCCTCTTTCCACTCCCTCTTTCAGAGTGAAGATTGATTGACGTGTTTGTCAGCGGCTCTCTCTCTCAGAACAAAGAGGATGTCATCACTGTGAGACATCTCAGACGAGTGACTGATTGTGTAAAAGCCACCTCTCTTCCCCTGCTCTCACTAATCACGCCTCAACAGATTCCACACAATCCCATCAGTGAGTTATGTCTCAATTAGAACTGTGGGAAAAGTGGAGGCAACATAACACACATTTCTCAGGGGGGAAAGGAGGTGTCTGTCAAATGAAAAATGCAACAGTGTACAGATGCTGAACAGAGGAAGAATGCTCAGAATGTCTTCAAGAAATTAGAAATCTGAAAAGTTTGATACATTTTCATAGCCGCGGGAGTGGGCGTGCTGAGAATCTTATGTTAGGTGAGGGGAGGGAGATTTGCCCGTGTTATAGACGGCAACTTCCACACCCCTACTTCCCGAGGCTAAGCACGTTTTGTCAAATTTGTATCATGGTTTAGGCCTACCTGAACATGGATGACACAAGGTAAAATGACAGTAGGAGACAAAATACAGAGTGGATGCAGTGATCTTAATAATTTGGAAAACGGTTTTATTTGATCATTTCAAAGGGAAAGGGGGATACCTAGTCAGTTGTCCAACTGAATGTATTCAACTGACAATTAAAGTCTTTGTTTTTAATTAGGTGGAAACTTGATGTTCACTTACTAGCTATTTACTGTATGTTACTAGCTATTTCCTGTAAGAATGTCCTGTTGTTTGTACTGTAACTTACTGGCAGCCATTTGCCTGTAGTGTTACCTTAGAAAGAGTTACAATATGTTCCCATAGCATAATTCCTGCTATCCAATATGGTGACTGTAATTTATTTACGATACCAATAATGCTACTGTAGTAATTTTACTGTGAATAATACTCTTCCTGTAATTAACTGGCTGCTAGTAAGTTACTGTACATCAGACCAATGACACACAGTACATTTCTGTAAAAATGTATTGTATCATACTGTAAAAAAGTGAATGCTACTGCAATTATATTGTAAAGATGAAATTGATGAATTAATTATTGAATTACATTCCTTGAGGGGAGGTGGGGTTTGTGTTTTGCAGTGTTTTACATGAATTACATAGGATTGGTGCTAAGTGATGTTTTAGTTTTTTCACTGAGTCACTGAGTGTATAAAACATTAAGAACACCTGCTCTTTACATGACATAGACTGACCAGGTGAAAGCTTTTAACCCTTGTTGATGTCACTTATTAAATCCAATTCAATCAGTGTCAATGAAGAAGGGGTCGACAGGTTAAAATATTATTTTTAACCCTTGAGACATGTCATGACTTGGGCTTTCTGGATGTAGATCGTGACTTCCCCCTCTCTCGCTCTCTCTTACACCCAGGTTCTGTTATCTCAGGTTGTAAATTCCTGGCGGAGACTCTCTCCCCCTTTTCATGTAGAGAGAGACCACAGAGTGAACAAAGGATTTCACGTGGCTGAACTCCTAAATCCCCAAAATGGGAAAATTAAACTATATGCCCACTTGTGAGAATGTGGGAAGGGTCCGTGGACACTTAAGGGACAGTTATGTTGAGTGTGTTTCATTTGGTGACCTCACGAGGGACAGGACACTCACATAACTATATCTCTAAATGTGTACATTTCTCAATTATGGTGTAAGCATCTAATTCTTGTATAAAATGAATGAGTAAAGATTCAATTATTTGTGAAATGATGTAATTTGATGTTAACCTTTAATTTTGAGAGAAATCTATTCCCTGTGAAGTTTAAAACTAGTCAGCGGCCACTCCCCCATGAGCGCAGACATGATCTGGCATCATGGAACCACCCTTTTCTATTGTTACGAATAAAAACCCCTCCTGAGGAAATTCTCGTCAGACCATGCATATCTCGGTGTAAGCTGAGGTGGCACAGGTTTGAGTACCAAGACTAGAAAACCACGTGGAGCATTGGCTACATGACTGGAAAGGGTACAAATCTGAGACTATCACTATGAATTACTAGACTCACATACTAATTACTAGACTGCAGCTAGAAATTACAGTTGAAGTTGGAAGTTTACATACACTTAGGTTGGAGTCATTAAAACTCATCTTTCAACCACTCCACAAATGTCTTGTTAACAAACTATAGTTTTGGCAAGTCGGAAAGGACATCTACTTTGTGCATGACACAAGTAATTTTTCCCAAAATTGTTTACAGACAGATTATTTCACAAATAATTCACTGTATCACAATTCCAGTGGGTCAGAAGTTTACATACACTAAGTTAACTGTGCCTTTAAACAGCTTGGAAAATTCCTGAAAATGATATCATGGCTTTAGAAGCTTCTGATAGGCTAATTGACATCATTTGAGTCAACTGAAGGTGTACCTGTGGATGTATTTCAAGGCCTACCTTCAAACTCAGTGCCTCTTTGCTTGACATCATGGGAAAATCAAAGGAAATCAGCCAAGACCTCAGAAAAAAAATTGTAGACCTCCACAAGTCTGGTTCATCCTTGGGAGCAATTTCCAAATGCCTGAAGGTACCACGTTCATCTGTACAAACAATAGTACGCAAGTATAAACACCATGGGACCACGCAGCCGTCATACCGCTCAGGAAGGAGACGTGTTCTGTTTCCTAGAGATGAACGTACTTGGTGCGAAAAGTGCAAATCAATCCCAGAACAACAGCAAAGGACCTTGTGAAGGTGCTGGAGGAAACAGGCACAAAAATATCTATATCCACAGCTAAACGAGTCCTATATCGACATAACCTGAAAGGCCGCTCAGCAAGGAAGAAGCAACTGCTTCAAAACCTCCATAAGAAAGCCAGACTACGGTTTGCAACTGCACATGGGGAAAAAAGGTCTTACTTTTTGGAGAAATGTCCCCTGCTCTGATGAAACAAAAATATAACTGTTTGGCCATAATGACCATTGCTTTGTTTGGAGGAAAAAGAGGGAGGCTTAAAGCCGAAGAACACCATCCCAACCGTGAAGCATGGGGGTGGCAGCATCATGTGGTGGGGGTGCTTTGCTGCAGGAGGGACTGGTGCACTTCACAAAATAGATGGCATCATGAGGGAAGAAAATTATGTGGATATATTGAAGCAACATCTCAAGACATCAGTCAAGAAGTTAAAGCTTGAGCGGCCATCACAAAGCCCTGACCTCAATCCTATTGAACTGAAAAAGTGTGTGCGAGCAAAGAGGCCTACAAACCTGACTCCGTTACATCAGTTCTGTCAGGTGGAATGGGCCAAAATTCACCCAACTTATTGTGGGAAGCTTGTGGAAGGCTACCTGAAACATTTGATCCAAGTTAAACAATTTAAAGGCAATGGTACCAAAGACGAATTGAGTGTATGTAACCTTCTGACCCACTGGGAATGTGATGAAAGAAATAAAAGCTGAAATAAATCATTTTCTCTACAATTATTCTGACATTTCACATTCTTAGAATAAATTGGTGATCCCAACTGACCTAAGACAGTGAATTTTTACTCTGATTAAATGTCAGGAATTGTGAAGAACTGAGTTTAAATGTATTTGGCTAAGGTGTATGTAAACTTCTGACTTTAACTGTATGTAAACCTGGGATGTAAATACTGATAGTCGATGATAGACCTACAACCACTCTCTGTTGAACTGACTCTCCCGCAGACGGACCGACGACTCTAACAGAGAATACAACGACATATGGGCGTAAACATATTGATTACAATTATTCCTGAATGAGCGAGCCTTCATGTGCAAAGGATTAGCATTTCAATGAATATAATTATCCACTGTGTGTAGTGATCCATTTAGCCTTTCCCGCTCCTTCTCAGTCCAAACCCCCTTTTCTTTGTATACCAAGCCATCATATTGGTTTAGTTCACAAGGGGGATCTTCCCTATCATTGTTAGTAACCAATACCTACTGTTTTTTTGTGCATTTCTGTGATTATTTAGTTAGTTAGTAAATAAATGATTAAGCCAATTGGTGTATGGATGATTCATGGTTTAAGCTGGGTTCGTGCAGATAACCAAGAATTCTATGATGTTTGAAATGAGACTGACGTAAGGTAAAGAATAATTAATTAATAGAAGACTAATTGATTAGATATTAAAATATCTGAAGAGTTGTATTCGGAAAAGTATAACTTTGTAATCTGAAGATTATCCATGGTGCCCCGACTTCCTAGTTAATTAAATATACATGATTAGTTTAATCACGTAATAATAACTACAGAGAATTGATTTGATAAAATAACAGTCTTCACCTTTAATGATACTAAAGACATGATAGACAATTGATTGTTTATGTGTGCCATTCAGAGGGTGAATGGGAAAGACAAAATATTTAAGTGCCTTTGAATTGGGTATGGTAGTAGGTGCCAGGTGCACCGGCTTGTGTCAAGAACTGCAACGCTGTTGGGTTTTTCACATCAAAGGTTTCCTGTGTGTATCAATAATAGTACACCACCCAAAGGACATCCAGCCAACTTGACACAACTGTGGGAAGAATTGGAGTCAACATGGGCCTGCATCCCTGTGGAACGCTTTCGACACCTTGAAGAGTCAGTGACCCAATGAATTGAGGATGTTCTGAGGGCAAAGGGGGGCACATTTTTTTTTACATCCCTGTTAGTGAACATTTCTCCTTTACAAGATAATTCATCCACCTAACAGGTGTAGCATATCAATAAGCTGATTAAAAAGCATGCTCATTACACCGGTGCACCTTGTGTCGTTAACAATAAAAGTCCACATTAAAATGTGCAGTTTTGTCACACTAAGTTTTGTGGGGGAGTGCAATTGGCATGCTGACTGCAGGATTATCCAACTGAGCTGTTGCCAGAGAATTGAATGTTCATTTCTATACCAGAAGCTGCCTCCAAAGCCCTTTTGTGGGTGAAGGCTCATTCTTATTGGCTGGGCCTGGCTGCAAAGTGGTTGGGCCTAAGTGCTCCAAGGCCCACCCATGGCTGCACCGGTGCCCAGTCATGTGAAATCCATAGATTAGTGCCTAATTAATTTATTTCAATTGACTGATTTCCTGAACTGTAACTAAGTAAAATCTTTGAAATTATTGCATTTTGTGTTTATATTTTTGTTCAGTATATATTAATATTTTATATTTTATATCACTTGCACTTCTAGAATCCTTAACAAAGGCTTCCAAACTGGCGGTGACTACAGGCCAATGGGTACGGCAAATACTCAACCGTTTAAGGTTTAGGACTTGTTGCCACACATCAGATACATTGGTATATCACTTTACATCACTCTACATCACCAGATCACTCTAACTAACGGTTGCAAAAAATGTAGCCTCTTACAAGGCATTCCTCAAAATGAGACAACAACACCATGAAACAACAATACCATGCACCAACTACTGGTAAGGTACTGTATTCTGTGGGGTGGAATTACAGTACCTTTCGAAATACAGCACTTCTTTACAGTAATGTACTGTTAAAACAAAGTTTATTTAGAATTTACCCACAGTGCATTGCGATTTATGGCAATTTACTGTAAATAATGAATACAGTACTGTTATTTTTATTGTATAATATTGTAAAAACAACACCATTTGTTTTACAGTGTAGGTCCAGCATCATCAGATCGCCTATGTCGTTCACCCCGTCTGGCAAACGGACTGTTACTCACTCCAGATCTCTGGATAGGCAGACCTGGCAACCAAGACGAGACCTGCAGGACAGGAGACAGCAGCTACAGGGACAAGGTCATTATACACACTTTAGGAATCATGTTATCATATCTATTCCCTTTCCACTAGCAGCTTGGTTTGGCTCTTTCGGGGACTCGTGCTCCCCCCTAAAAATAAGAGATAATAATTGAATGCTACAGACAGCTAAAGCAAACTGTCTGTAACCATGCTAGCATGATAAGTGCACATACAGTATGTTCACATTCACATGTGAATGTACCTTACGTAACATGTTATGTTATCATTCTACATGTCTGAGTTACTGTTTTAACTGTTTTTTTACTTAAACTGGATGGGAGCCATGTGGAAGAAGCATGTTTGTTAAAGATCAGACTGGGATGAAACATTCCTCATTAGTAGAGAATTAAGCACTCAGTCAGTGTCAGATAATGATGTGTTCTAGAGAATAACATTAGATTAGTAATGATGTTTTCTGGATAATCATGTTAGATATGTGAAAGGTCGCCAGGGGAAAGATCTGGTCTTGACCAGGTTAAATGTTACAGACAGACAAGAGTCTCACCTGGATCATCGCAGCTAGCTAGCTGCAATCCGAGTGACTACTCCTGGCTAGCGTCTCTGTCCCGAGCACCAATTAGCCTGGAACTAGCCCATGCTAGGGCCATCATCCTGGCTTGCTGAAGAGGTCCATCAGCAACTCCTGGGCTACAATACCTATTCTGCCAACTGGCCTGGACCCCTTTTACTGCCGGTACGGGGTACGGAACCCTGCCGATTCTTCACGACAGGACTACCGACAAAATCTGCTTGATGGGGTTACTCAACTGGCTCCTACGTCACGCGACGTCCCCTGAATGCCCATCTGCTAGCCTGCTATCCGCGGCCCGCTAGCTGTCTAGAGCATATCGGACTGTTAGCTAATAGGTCCATCGGCCAATTTCTCGTGCCACTACTCCTATTTTGCCAATCGGCCTGGGCTCCTTTTACTACACGAAGCCCTGGTTATCCATCACGACTGGACCACCAATGTAATCTGCCCAAGGTTTTTTTTCCAACAGGCCCCTCCGTCGCAACGTATCCTGAATGCCCATCTGCTAGCCTGCTAGCCGCGGCCTCCTAGCTGTCTAGAGCATATTGGACTGTTAGCTGAATAGATCCATTTGCCAATTGGACTGAACCCCTCTGCTACACGGAACCCTACTAATCCATCTTGAATGGTCTATCGACGGAACCGCACGAGGAGGCTACAACAGACTTTCCTCCATCACGACGTCCCTTTAAGGCCCTTCTGCTAGCTTTGCTAGCCCCGGCCTGCTAGCTGTCTGAATCGCCGTGTCTCCAGCCAGCCCAACCATTCACTGGATCACTCGGCTATGCATGCCTCTCCCCAATGTCAATATGCCTTGTCCATTACTGTTCTGGTTAGTGATTATTGTTTAATTTCACTGAAGAGCCTCTAGCCCTGCTCAATATGCCTTAACCAACCATTTAGTTCCACCTCACAGATATGCGATGACATCACCTGGTTTAAATGTTTCTAGAGACAATATCTCTCTCATCATCACTCAATGCCTAGGTTTACCTCCAATGTACTCACATTCTACCCTACCTTTGTCTGTACATTATGCCTTGAATCTATTCTATCACGTCCAGAAACCTGCTCCTTTTACTCTCTGTTCCAAACGTACAAGACAACCAGTTCTTATAGGCTTGAGCTGTACACTTATCCTACTCCTCCTCTGTTCCTCTGGTGATGTAGAGATTAATCCAGGACCTGCAGTTCCTAGCTCCACTCCTATTCCCCAGGTGCTCTCATTTGTTGACTTGTGTAACCGTAAAAGCCTTGGTTTCATGCATGTTAACATTAGAAGCCTCCCCCCTAAGTTTGTTTTATTCACTGCTTTAAAACACTCGACCAACCCGGATGTCTTAGCCGTGTCTAAATCCTGACTTAGGAAGACCACCAAAAACCCTGAAATTTCTATCCCTAACTATAAAATGTTCCGCCAAGATAGAACTGCCAAAGGGGGCGGAGTTGCAATCTACTGCAGAGACAGCCTGCAGATTTCTGTCTTACTATCCAGGGCTGTACCCAAACAATTCGACCTTTGCAGAAACAAGTCTCTCACCATTGCCGCTTGTTATAGACCACCCTCTGCCCCCAGCTGTGCCCTGGACACCATATGTGAATTGATTGCCCCCCATCTATCTTCAGAGATCATGCTGCTAGGTCACTGAAACTGGGACATGCTTAACACCCCGGCCATCCTACAATCGAAGCTTGATGCCCTCAATCTCACACAAATTATCAATGAACCTACCAGGTGCAACCCCAAAATCCGTAAACATGGGCACCCTCATAGATATCATCCTAACCAACCTGCCCTCCAAATACACATTTGCTGTCTTCAACCAAGATCTCAGCGATCACTGCCTCATTGCCTGCATCCGTAATGGGTCTGCGGTCAAACGACCACACCTCATCACTTTCAAACACCTCCTAAAACACTTCAGCGAGCAGGCCTTTAAAATCGACCTGGGTATCCTGGAATGATATTGACCTCATCCCGTGAGTAGAAGATGCCTGGTTATTCTTTAAAAGTGCCTTCCTCGCCATCTTAAATAAGCATGTTACATTCAAAAAAATGTAGAACCAGGAACAGATATAGCCGTTGGTTCACTCCAGACCTAACTGCCCTTGACCAGCACAAAAACTTCCTGTGGTGTACTGCATTAGCATCGAATAGCCCTAGTGATATGCAACTTTTCAGGTAAGTTAGGAACCAATATACACAGGCAGTTAGGAAAGCTAAGGCTAGCTTTTTCAATGAGAAATGTTCATCCTGTAGCACAAACTCAAAAACGATCTGGGACACTGTAAAGTCCATGGAGAATAAGAGCACCTACTCCCAGCTGCCCACTGCACTGAGCCTAGGAAACACTGTCACCACCGATAGATCCACTATAATTGAGAATTTCAATAAGCATTTTTCTACGGCTGGCCATGCTTTACACCTGGCTACCCCTACCCCTGTCAACAGCCCGGCATTCCCTACAGCAACTCACCCAAGCCTCCACCACTTCTCCTTCACCCAAATCCAGATAGCTGATGTTCTGAAAGAGCTGCAAAACCTGTACCCCTACAAATCAGCCAGGCTAGACAATCTGGACCCTCTCTTCTGAAGATTATCTGCCAAAATTGTTGCAACCCTTATTACTAGCCTGTTCAAACACTCTTTAGTATCGTCTGAGATTCCCATAGATTGGAAAGCTGCCGCGATCATCCCCCTCTTCAATGTGGGAGACACCAAAACGGCTACAGACCTATATCTATTCTACCCTGCCTTTCTAAGGTATTCGAAAGCCAAGTTAACAAACAGATTACCGAACATTTCGAATCCCACCATACCTTCTCCGCTATGCAATCTGGTTTCAGAGCTAGTCATGGGTGAACCTCAGCCACACCCTAAACGGTATCATAACCGCCATCAATAAGAGACAATACTGTGCAGCCGTATTCATCGACCTGGCTAAGACTTTCGACTCTGTCAATCACCACATTATTATCGGCAGACTAAACAGCCTTGGTTTCTCAAATGACTGCCTCGCCTGGTTCACCAACTACTTATGTGATAGAGTTCAGTGTGTCAAATCGGAGGGCCTGTTGTCTGGACCTCTAGCAGTCTCTATGAGGGTGCCACAGGGTTCAGACTCTCTTCTCTGTATACATCAATGATGTCGCTCTTGCTGCTGGTGATTCTCTGATCCTGCTCTACGCAGACGACGCCATTCTGTATACTTCTGGCCCTTCTTTGGACACTGTGTTAACTAACCTCCAGACGAGCTTCAATGCCATACAACTCTCCTTCCGTGGCCTCCAACTGCTCTTAAATGCAAGTAAATCAAAATGCATGCTTTTCAACCGATCACTGCCCGCACCTGCCCACCCATCCAGCATCACTACTCTGGACGGTTCTGACTTAGAATATGTGGACAACACCTTCCAGACTCACATTAAGCATCTCCAATCCAAAATTAAATCTAGAATCGGCTTCCTATTTCGCAACAAAGAATCCTTCACCCCATATACTACCTACCACTGCGACCTGTATGCTCTCGTTGGCTGGCCCTCGCTTCATAATCGTCGCCAAACCCACTGGCTCCAGGTCATCTACAAGTCCCTGCTAGATAAAGCCCCGCCTTATCTCAGCTCACTGGTCACCATAGCAGAACCCACCCGTAGCACGTGCTCCAGCAGGTATATCTCACTAGTCACCCCAAAAGCCAATTCCTCCATTGGCCGCCTTTCCTTCCAGTTCTCTGCTGCCAATGACTGGAACAAACTGCAAAAATCACTGAAGCAGGAGACTCATATCTCCCTCACTAACTTTAATCACCAGCTGTCAGAGCAGCTCACAGATCATTGCACATGTACATAGCCCATCTGTAATATAGCCCATCCAACTACCTCATCCCTATACTGTATTTATTTTGCTCCTTTGCACCCCAGTATCACTACTTGCACATTCATCTTCTGCACATCAATCACTCCAGTGTTTAAATGGTATATTGCAATTACTTCGCCACCACGGCCTATTTATTGCCTTACCTACCTTATCTTACCTCTTTTGCACACACTATAAATAGATTTTTTCTACTATATTATTTACTGTAATTTTGTTTATTCCATGTGTAACTCTGTGTTGTATGTGTCGAACTGCTTTGCTTTATTCTTGGCCAGGTTGCAGTTGTAGTTTTGTTTGTAGAATTTGTTTTCAACTAGCCTACCTGGTCAAATAAAGGTGAATTAAAACATTTTAAAAAAACTACAAGGTGGCTGAGAGCCTCAAGTTGCTGACACAGAGCACCTGTGAGGGAGAAAAAACACATATTTAATCAGAAAATGTTTTATAACTGTACTTATCTGATTTGTCACCTGAGGGGAGTTTGTACAATTTTCTAATGTGAAGTGAATTGGGCAGAAACAATCGTCAATAGTCAAAGTATGATTATATCTTTAATCTGCTCATCTCACCCGGCATCTGAAACCTACCTGAGGTATCGTGACTAATGAAAAGGTGTGAAGGTGTTAGCCAGCTGTCACTCACGTACTGGTTAGGCCATGGGCCAAGCTCAACATGTTCATACTGTAGGTGTTCTGTGTGTTTCGGAGAGAGTATAAAGTATGTGATGTGTATGCATCAGCAAGTGTGTCACTTGTGAGGCCTTAAGCCACATTGATATTCCTGTCAATGTGTGTTTGGGAATGCCTACCTACGTGTGTGTGTATGTATGCCTTCGTGTGTGTATGCATGTGCGTGCGAGACTCACATGTCAGTGAGGACAAAGGCCAGGTCCAGCATGTCATTCTCCTCATCAATGATGGGCCCCAGATGGTCGTACCCCTTCTGATCCAGGATCACATGACAGATGGAACAGGCCAGGGTCCCCTCACACACACCTGGGGAACACACACACACAATCAAACTGTCAAGACACAGCTTATACTATATCAATATAGCTAATGAATTCAGACCTAGTGAAATGTGCTATATCAATGTAAAGCATTAAATTAATATCACGTCTGGTTCTGGATGAATCCCTAGACACTCTGACGCTGTGCTATCTGGGGAGTTGAGTGTAGGGGGTTAGTGGTGGGTGGGTCATTCTGGCAAACCCCCCAGCCTCCAAAATTACTCCATTCTGAGTAACGGAATGCCCTATTATGTCATAATAATGCCTTATTATGTTGGATGTAATTCACTGTAGAGAATAATTAATTCCAGGGACACAGGTCAGGCGAGTGAGGTAAGACCTCCCCAGTCAGTTCAGCTCCAATTAGTACTGGCCCTTCTGATGGTACTGCTGAGCACCTCTAGCATCTCTCTTTGTTGATGCTTGTTGATGGTTACAAAGACCTTACAAAGCCATGAGCTAATTCTGGCTCTGCATCACCATCATATGGGCTGTATCCCTCAGAGACTACGGGATGAATGGATGAGAATATGATACTTTATTAGGATATCAATGTGATGATGTGAATGAAGGTCACCTGTGATACAAGTCAGTATTTGACATCCATCCATGTCTGAGGACGTCGGGAGATTACGTGGAAAATGGCCACAAGGAGCAACAGTGAGTTCTGTTACCTTCAAGTGGGTTTCAGTTTTGCTGGGGTGTTGTGAATTGGCGTAAGCATTTGCCTCTGATTCCAAAAGTTGCAAGTTCAAATCCAGTGATAGAAAATTGTCTTTGAGATGTTTGTTTTAAGCCTATTGCAAACCATATATACACACACACACACACACACACACACACACACACACACACACACACACACACACACACACACACACAGATTCCGTCTCTCACAGTTGAAGTGTACCTATGATAAAAATGACAGACCTCTACATGCTTTGTAAGTAGGAAAACCTGCAAAATCGGCAGTGTTTCAAATTCTTGTTCTCCCCGCTGTCAATTGTTTGGTCCTTAAGAAACTGGTATACTTTTTATTTATCACAATTTTCTTTAACCAATTATTGTCTTTAATGCAGGGCCGACAGAGAAGTTCCTTACTTTTTTCCCCTTCCTCTTTCCTCTTCCATTTTTGCGGTAATGCAAAAAACAATTCGTTGGGTGTAATTTTGGGTAGAGCAGACATTTCCATATGTTTTTGTTAGCTGCATGTGTGACAACTCCACAAGTCCTATTTATGATATCATTTTTGAAGATTATACCTTTTTTTATTTAAAAAAAAAGTATTTTTAACAATTAATATATTTGAGATTAACCAGAATATTTGTTGTATTATTTGTTCTTTCTTTTCTAGTGCATTAAATTGAAATTGCAACAAACTTTCTATGGCTTGTTTTAAAAATAGCAATTTGGGAGATAATTTCCTTTTCAAATAACTGAAAGAGAGAGGTTGTAATCTGAATAAAGGGGAAAAGGCCATTCTTGAACATAGGGTGAGACATTCTTACTAATTTGCTAGAGAACCAGTTTGGATTTAAATATAACTTTTGTATAACTGAAGCCTTACCTTAACCATTCAGAGTTAAGATTTCTGAGTTAATGTCTAAACTTAACCATAACCTTAAACATGTGGAGTTAATGCCTAAACTTAACCACTTTTGACATTTGAGAAACATGGATGCACATCTAATTCTGACGTGAGACTGTGAGAGCTAGTTGGAATGATATCCAAGGCCATTCTCCATTATGAACGGTATGTGCAGAGTACACAGGGTTGGGTGTTGAAACCAGGTAGAACAAAGGTAGCCATACTACACAGGTTTGAATGTGTCACCTTGGAGTTATACTTCTGTAAGATATGTAATGACTGTATAGCTTTGCTCAACTGTTACTGCTGAAGTTTAAACTGGACTAGATGTTTCTAAAGAATTTGCGTTGGGGAACTACAAAGGAAAAGGATGTAATACAATGAGACTGTACATTACAGACCACTCTGTACTGGATTAGATCATGTACATTACAGACCACTCTGTACTGGATTAGATCATGTACATTACAGACCACTCTGTACTGGATTAGATCATGTACATTACAGACCACTCTGTACTGGATTAGATCATGTACATTACAGACCACTCTGTACTGGATTAGATCATGTACATTACAGACCACTCTGTACTGGATTAGATCATGTACATTACAGACCACTCTGTACTGGATTAGATCATGTACATTACAGACCACTCTGTACTGGATTAGATCATGTACATTACAGACCACTCTGTACTGGATTAGATCATGTACATTACAGACCACTCTGTACTGGATTAGATCATGTACATTACAGACCACTGTACTGGATTAGATCATGTACATTACAGACCACTGTACTGGATTAGATCATGTACATTACAGACCACTCTGTACTGGATTAGATCATGTACATTACAGACCACTCTGTACTGGATTAGATCATGTACATTACAGACCACTCTGTACTGGATTAGATCATGTACATTACAGACCACTCTGTACTGGATTAGATCATGTACATTACAGACCACTCTGTACTGGATTAGATCATGTACATTACAGACCACTCTGTACTGGATTAGATCATGTACATTACAGACCACTCTGTACTGGATTAGATCATGTACATTACAGACCACTCTGTACTGGATTAGATAATGTACATTACAGACCACTCTGTACTGGATTAGATAATGTACATTACAGACCACTCTGTACTGGATTAGATCATGTACATTACAGACCACTCTGTACTGGATTAGATCATGTACATTACAGACCACTGTACTGGATTAGATCATGTACATTACAGACCACTGTACTGGATTAGATCATGTACATTACAGACCACTCTGTACTGGATTAGATCATGTACATTACAGACCACTCTGTACTGGATTAGATCATGTACATTACAGATGTTGATTACATTACAATGGAAATACATTACAGTGCACTGTACATTGCTGGTTTAGGACATCATGTTTCTAAATTCTTCCAGCTCAAAGGGTGAGGGATAAGGGATGATGTATATCAGGATCTATTGGTAGAGCAGAGCCCAAGACTTGACTGACTTTCATTTAGTTCATTTGATTGAAACGTTTGGGGGAACACATCATTTTATTACCTTCACCCTGCAGTTTCAGTATGGGGAGAGTGGGTGAGTGAGGCGCCATGTGTGTGGTTGGAGCTAAAAACATTGTTTTGTTCATTTGATGGGACATGGACGTCCAGAAGGCTCAGAGGATCAAGGCACTATAAAGTTCTGGAGCTACTGGATTAAGGTCTACTCTAAGGCATGTAGCGGTTTTCACTGTGAGGAGAGAGAAAGAGGCGAGAGGTTGGGAACTTTACACCTGGCTGAGCCACGCGTTGGGTTCATTCAAAACACAGTTCCACCCACACCCTGGACCTGCCCAGAAACAGTCCATTAAAATCAGTTCAGCCTATGAAATGCACATTCCATTCAGGACATCCTTCCTTCTGCCAGAGGAGAGTTCTCTCTGAATAAGGAGAATGTTATCGGAGCACTTGGTTTTTACCAGCCTTGGCCTCACATGGTCCAAGTAGGATTGAGAACGAATGGAGTCCCTCTCTCTCTCCTTCCCTCTCTCCTTTCCCTTCGTGCCTCTTACACTGTTCTGTAGCCACATTCCACCCGCTAACGAACTCTTTCTGCAGCACCACCCAGGGCCTCTTTGGCTTAACTACTTTCTCCAGGCCCTCCATCAACATTGTTGATAACTTTGCACCCAATTTGAGTTTCTTCTTTATTAGTCTGGGTTGCCAGATATGCCTGTCCAACTTAATGGTTGCATTTAGGTTATTGCTTGTGGCTGTGCAGGCCATTGCGAGCCCCACATGATTTGACACGAGGTGTTAGTTTAGTAGAAATCCAGCAATACTTTGAGGGCCGGGAGTTGAGTAGCCCTGCCATAGAGGTCCTATATAGCAGTGATTCTCAACTGGTGGGTCACAACCAAAATTTGGGTCGCCGGGAGTTTTGAAAGGGTCACGGGAGTCTGAGTAAGAAAAACACAAAAAAACATACAGTACGAGTGGAAAGTTTGACACAGCTACTCATTCAAGGGTGTTCTTTGTTTTTACTATTTTCTACACTGTAGAATAATAGTGAAGACATCAAAAATATGATATAACACATATGAAATCATATAGTAACCACAAAAAAAGTATTAAACAAATCAAAATATATTTTAGATTCTTCAAAGGAGCCACCCTTTGCATGTTCTTGGCATTCTGTCAACCAGCTTTATGTGGTAGTCACTAAGAATTAACTAATAATGCAAGAAATGTAGGTTTTTCCTCATAAAAACTAATAATTGTACATTTCTTACACACATACGACAAGTACCTAACCTGAGGACAGTGTTAATAACAGCATGTGAAAATCAAGACAATTAAGTGTCTCTTTTGGAAATGTTTTTAACATAAAATGATTCACCAGATTACTCTAAAATTAACAATGTTGAAGTCCTGACATCTGCAAAAGAAGAGAACACCAGACCGGTTTTCTTTCTCTTTTTAACACAGAGTCCTTCCAGGGATCCAGATTGTATCATGTCAATGCCTAAATAGGACAGATGTGCACGAGAAAAGAGCAGAAAAGAGTGACAGAGGAAGAGAAAGGGAAATATAGAGCGAGAAAGAAAGCCTTGCAAACATCAAAGGTGACGTTGCTGACGCATATTGTGTTCATCCCCTCTCTTTGACCCTCTCTCTCTCTGCTTCTTCTCTGCCTCCCTCCATCGGTTCTATCACTATGTCTGGATAGACTGTTTGATCCTGGGGCTCATCCATATAAAGTCATGCAAATATTTAGTGGAAACCAACCAAACGTGCCCAGAGTGCCAGAGGTAAATGGGCAGCATGTTGAAGTGCCACTCTTAGTGAGAGGGTGACAGTCTTACTACATGCCCTAATATGGACACAATGCCATACCATCCTCCATCTTCTTCTCAGCTTATTCTGGGAAATGTGTCTTGGATCTTATCAAATAAACACAGCATCAGAAATATGGACCCATGTTGGCAATTTCCAGGATGCCAACAGTGCATGCACCATATACAGTAAAGCATTTAACCAGGACTGTATCCACTTGTCTGTTGACCACATCCACCATGGCACACCAAACTTACCAAAGCCATCGATATATACGTTTTGGTCGACGACCAGGTCTAGAAAACTGTTGCCCTTGGCACAGGAAGTGGTGATCTTCTGCCTGTCACGGTTGATGAAATAGCGTCACGGTTGAAGAAATAGACCTTCTCACCTTCTCCTCTGACCTAGAGTATGGGAGAGAGAGTAAATGGAGACAGAATGAGACAGAATGAGAGCGTGAGAGAGAGGTGGGATCATTCAAGTGTATTCAGGTGTATACTGTACATTACTCTTCAGGTGAGCCAAGAAAAACATCATAAAACCTTCACAGGATCAAACATATTGGACTGCCTTTGAACCCAACTGAAATGAGTTTACATGATGTATGTTAGCGGTGCAAATACATTTAGTTGAAGCCTCAAAAGGACCAAAGTATCCAGGTAATGCTACCCACACACACATCATTCTATTATTTTTCAGTTACTCTTTTTCTTAGAAAAACTAAAACATAGTTTCACTGATATGTAGGCTTTTAGTGGATGGTCGACAAACCCTGGTGCCGCTTTAGTGCTGTCTGGTCACAGTACCAATTATCCCCTCGTCTTACTACATCATCTGAAAAAAAGCAACACTGTCTGTTGAGTATCCAACACTGTAGTGGTTTGGTTGCCAGAGCACAGCATCCAAACACCATCAACATAACAGACTTTTACAAGGCAGACTGTTCTGTGTGCTGTGCTGTACTGTGTTGGCCAGAGGCTTTGGTTTATAGAGTTAGACAATAAGAACAACACACTTTCTCTGTTTGTACTCTCACATGTTGAATCACTGCCATGGGGGTTTAAAACCTCTTAAGGATCAGACCCTTTTTTCATATTTTTGCCTAAAACTACATACCCAAATCTAACTGCCTGTAGCTCAGGACCTGAAGCAAGGATATGCATATTCTTAATATCATTTGAAAATAAACACTTTGACGTTTGTGGAAATGTGAAATTAATGTAGGAGAATATAACACATTAGATCTGGTAAAAGATAATACAAAGAAAAAACATATTTGAAATGCAAGAGAAAGGCCTTAACGTATTTTAGCATCAAGACTGTCCAGGTGTGCCTAATTGGTTTATTAATACATTTTAAAAGTTCATAAATGTGCACCCTCCTCAAACAATAGCATGGTATTCTTTAACTTTAATAGCTACTGTAAAGTGGAAAGTGCAGTTCGATTAGCAAGAATTTAAGCTTTCTGCCCATATCAGATATGTCTATGTCCCTGGAAAAAATGTTGTTACTTACAACCTAATGCTAATCACATTAGCCTACGTTAGCACAACCGTCCCGCGGGGGGACACCGATCCCGTAGAGGTTTTAACAGAGGTCAGACCGAGAGCTTGATAACTGTCATGTCAGTCAGTGCTCCTCCCCCCTATGCAAACAAACAGTCTTCATTGTAACCAGACAACATGGTTTAGTCAAGGTCAAAGTGTTCATGCTGCTGCCACTAACAATTTAGTTATTAATTTAAATACCAAAGGCTACTACAAGAAATGTGAAATACTAATTAAATATATCAAATGCAATCAGGGAAGGACTGGTCATCTGGCATTTCAGGCAAATGCCAGATGAGCTGATCCATTTTTAGCCCAGTACAGCACACAGAAACAGTCCAGTACACAGAAACAGAATTAGAATTAGAATTATCTGGCTACAACTTGGGGTTTCAATGGGAAAAAAATGGGCCGGTGTGTTATAAATGCCAGGGATGATTTCTGGTCTAAGTCCGCCTCTGAATTAAATACTAAACCAAAAGAGTAAACAGCACATACAAGGGAAGGGAGTGTCCTCAGCACACAGTGGTTTATGGTAATCTTTTGCTGCCCTCTTGTGTCTACATGTGAGAAGACAGTTTTGGCATGGAGTCGCCTCACCTTCTCCCTGAAGAGTGCACCTGCTCACTCTCTCTCTAATGAATTAAAGAAATTCAATAAAAACAACATTTTAATGGTTGCATACACTTATTTTGCAGATGCTCATGTTTCTAACTCCAACAGTGCAGTAACACCTCACAATACAAAACAATACACACAAATTCCCCAAAGAACGAGCAACATCAGAGTCCGGAATATGTATATATGTATATATATATATATATATATATATATATATATATATATATATATACACTGAGTGTACAAAACAGTAGGAACACCTGCTCTTTCCATGACATAGACTGACCAGGTGAATCCAGGTGAAAGCTATGATCCCTTATTGATGTCACCTGTTAAATCCACTTCGATCAGTGTAGATGAAGGGGAGGAGACAGGTTATAGAAGGATATTTAAGCCTTGAGATAATTGAATGGACAAGACAAAAGATTTAAGTGCTTTTGAACGGGGTATGGTAGTAGGTGCCAGGCGCATAGGTTTGTGTCAATAACTGCAATGCTGCTGGGTCTTTCCACACTCAATAATTTTCAGTGTGTATCAAGAATGGTCCCCTACCCAACGGACATCCAGCCAAGTGCAGGCCAGTGGTCGAAAACGGGTAATTGATGAGAGAGGACAATGGAAGCTGACACGAATTGTGCAACGCAACAGACGGGCACAGTTATTCAACTCACAGTCGAGTACAACATTGGTGCCCAAATAACTAGGGCATGGAGAAAACCACATGAGTACATGCATCCATCATGCCGCTAGTCAAAATTGCAGGCCGGTGGTGATGAAGGTGTGGGGTGAGTTTTCATGGCACACATTGGGCCCCTTGATAAAAGTAGATCAATGTTTGAATGTCACAGGATATCTGAATATCATTGCCAATCAGATGCATTCCTTCATGGAAGCAGTGTATCCACCTGCAAATAGATTTTTTCATCAGGATAATACCCATGTCACAAGGCTAGGATTGTCCAGGAATGGTTTCACAAATGCCAATTCAGCTTACTGCAGTGACCTGCCCAGTCACCAGATCTCAATCCAATTGAGCATCTCTGGGATGAGCTGGAACAAGCTATTCGGAGTAGAGATCCACTACCAGCCAACTTGACACAACTGTGGAAACATTGGAATCAACATGGGCCAGTATCCCTGTGGATTGCTTTCAACCTTGTAGAGTCCAATTGAGGCTGTTCTGAGGGAAAATGGGGGTGCAACTCAATATTAGGAAGTTGGTCATAATGTTTGTACACTCAGTGTATAATGATGTGTATGGACAGTATATGAATAGAAGAGGTGTAGGATGAGCCTTGACAAGATTATGAAGCCGGTAAAACAGTATGTAAACATAATTAAAGTGACAGGTGTTCAATGACTATGTACATAGGGCAGCAATCTCTAATATGCAATCTCTAATATGCAGGGGAGAGTAGAGATTAGATTACCGGCTAGTGACAGTGACTAAATTTAGGGTAGGTTCCTGGGTGGTGACCGGCTTGTGGTGACTATTTAACAGTCTGATGTTCTGGAGATAGAAGCTGTTTTTCAGTCTCTCTGTTCCTGCTTTGATGCACCTGTACTGCCTATGCCTTCTAAATGGTAACGGTGTGAACAGGCCATGGCTCGGGTGGCAGAGGTCCTTGATAATCTTCTTGGCCTTCCTGTGACACTGGGTGCTGTAGATGTCCTGGTTGGCAGGCAGTGTGCCCCCGGTAATGCGTTGGGCTGATCACACCACACTCTGGAGAGCCCTGCGGTTGCGGACAGTGCAATTGCCCACAGCCTGACAGGATTCTATCAATGGTGCATCTGTAGAAGTTTGTGAGGGCCTTAGAGGCCAAGACAGACGCTGTTGCGCCTTATTTACCACACTGTCTGTGTGGATGGATCATTTCAGGTTGTCAGTGATGTGCACACTGAGGATCTTAAAGCTTATCACCCTCTCCACTGTGGCCCCGTCGATGTGGATGGAGCGTGTTCTCTCTGCTGTCTCCTGAAGTTCACAATCAGCTCCTTCGTTTTGCTGACGTAGGAGTGGTTATTTTCCTGGCACCACTCCACCAGGGCCCTCACCTTCTCCCTGTAGGCTGTCTCGTCATTGTTGGTAATCAGGCCTACCGCTGTTGTCTCATAAGCAAACTTGATGATTGAGTTGGAGACGAGTAAATAATGTAAGAAATAAAACAAAACAAACAAAATACTGAAAGTTGGCTAGAAACAGGGCGACCCTTTCTGTCGGCACCATCTTATCTGGCACTTTCAATGTAAAAGAAATGTCACTGCACTTTGGTTTGTTCCTCAGGACTTTCTGTTTCTTTCTAGGAACTGGCTAGGCTGGATGGCCTTATAGGCAAGATAAGGGCTTCTAAACCCAGTAATCACCACCCTTCTAGATGTACAGTCATTTGTGGCTGTGTTCAAGGCCATCTCATTACAGATAAACTTGATCTGAGGAAATTTGAGCTGTTGTTCAGAAACCACTATGGCGATTGCTGTTTTAAACTAACTGTCCAGTGAAAATATAACTTATAAAAGTGAATATTCTGTTAACTCATACCCAAATAATGTTGTTGACTCGTATTTGTGGCCAAAGCATAAATTGGAGAAAAACACCCCACCTCAAACTTGCATCTCAAACAGGCCCTTTCATAAAACGCTAACTATTTCAAAGTAAAGGTAGCTGCGTCCTGGACTGTTCTCGGAGTAGTGGGCATGTCTAAAGAAGTGGGTGTATGAAAGCAATTGTGACAAGACATGAAGATCTGCCACCAGGATAACCTAATTCGACAAGTTGAATAATGACATTGTAACCTACACAATTGCAATGAAATGTTGTGAACATTTTAAATGTATCACATGTTTTTCCACACCCTGAGTGATTTCATGACACCATAATTTTGAGTTTCCCAAACGTCCTCAAGTTCATTTCGATGTGCCTTCCTACACAGTCATGTTTCCATGAATCTCTGCACTAGCTGGCAAGAACTGACAGAAAATCTGACCAATCACATGTGCGCTTTCGATACACCTACTTTTTTTTGTTGAAACCCCATTTTTTTCGATGCACCCAGTCTCTGGCTGCCATATTGGGCTGCAGCTCCCCTCTTTTCTGCTATTTCCTCATAGAACATGATGTCATGTTGGCTCATTGGCTGAGCTGGCTAATCATCGGTCTACTTGCATGAATGATATTAATGAGCAGTATAAGCCCACACCATTCTGTTTGTTGGGTATGTCCACACCATTGCAACACGTAAAAGCTGCTTTTAGTGTTCAACACTAGCCATAAACCTTAACATATTTCCCTCGAAGAGAAATGTAACAACTATTATCGCATGTCGACTTAAACTGCGCAAAACAATGCACCTGATTCTAAGTCGGCATGCGATAATAGTTGTTACATTTCTCTTTTGGGGGGAATATGTTGAGGTTTATGGCTAGTGTTGAACACTAAGTAATAACGTTGTAGACATACATTTTTCCTATCTTGGTGGCTGTACACAGATGATCAGTAGCGCTGTATTATCGCCAGAGGCCTGGGTCAGATACGGTGATTTTAAAATCCTAGATGCTGCGTGAAACGGAACATCACATTACGTTCGGCATCGTAACAAACCGTGCAAACGTGTAAAAAACTGTCTTAATGCAGATGCAACTGACATGTTGCCACGACGCCAATGTAAAATACCCTCAAGTATAGCCAATCAATAATGAGAAGCAGCTCAGGAGTGTAGAAATGTACCAGGCTAGAGTGGAGTGCAAAACCTTTACCTTGCTTGCTGTCCTAAATGGATTACTCCTGGCTCCCTCGGAATTGCTCATAGGACAGGAGGGGACAAATTACACAGATCAATGTAACCCAAACCAGGATTTGTGTGTGTGTCTGGGCCTGTGCTTGTGTGTCTTGCGCAGCACTGTGCGTGGTAGGTTACTAATTCATTTAAAATCCTAGACTCCATGGTTTATTTCTAATACTGATTGCCTCCCACAGGCACTCTAAAATGTCATTTAAAAAATAAAGTAGATGAATTGATATGTTTAAGTAGATTCATTATTTTGCATTTCTTAACCTGGTTATTTCTGTAAAATAAAGTGGAACCGTTCATTCAGGCATTGTTTAGGCTCGACCAAGTATCAATGCATAGGCTACAGTAGCTGCCGGCAACAGTCAAGTGATTTAAAAAAAATCTAGTTGCCTATCCCTGGCCTATAGAAATGTGTGTAATGTGGTGCATTGTTACATAAACAGATTGAAATCCAACAAACATCACCAGACTACTGCCTTCTGTCACCCCCTGAGAATGCTATTTATGGAACAAAATATTCTGTGTGGAGCAGTTCGGCTCTTGCCCCTCACCTCTTTAATATGTTTCCTGTCTTCAATAGGCTTATAGATCTTGATTTATTCCCCCACACTGGTCTCCGCCCCAAGGTCTCATAATACTCTTAACCAGCCACTGACCATTTAATCAATTTACTGTAGTATTTCAATTAATCCCATCACAAAGCACTCAGTTGACTTAACCATAGACTTGTTAAACTCACTCATGCAGCATTGGTTTTGTTTAAATTAGCAATGAACCCTCAGGTCAATGTATAGGCTACAGTAAGACTCGGCATTAGCATTAGACTTTCGATAGTTGCCCTTAGGCACAGATCTAGGATCAGCCTACCCTCTAATCCCAACCTTAATTAGTGGAAACTGCTAAATTGACCAGAGATCAGTGTCTAGGGGCAGCTTTATACCTACTGGGTGAATGGAGGGAGGGAGGGATGGTAGGGATGAAGGAGGGATAGGGGAGGAGACAATGGTTTAATTAGAAGACTGGGTGGAAGTAAGGATGGGGGAGGAGGGGTTAATTAGAAGACTGGGTGGAAGTAAGGATGGGGGAGGAGAGGAGGGGTTAATTAGAAGACTGGGTGGAAGTAAGGATGGGGGAGGAGAGGAGGGGTTAATTAGAAGACTGGGGGTAGTAAGGATGGGGGAGGAGAGGAGGGGTTAATTAGAAGACTGGGGGGAAGTAAGGATGGGGGAGGAGAGGAGGGGTTAATTAGAAGACTGGGGGAAGTAAGGATGGGGGAGGAGAGGAGGGGTTAATTAGAAGACTGGGTGGAAGTAAGGATGGGGGAGGAGAGGAGGGGTTAATTAGAAGACTGGGGGGAAGTAAGGATGGGGGAGGAGAGGAGGGGTTAATTAGAAGACTGGGGGGAAGTAAGGATGGGGGAGGAGAGGAGGGGTTAATTAGAAGACTGGGGGGAAGTAAGGATGGGGGAGGAGAGGAGGGGTTAATTAGAAGACTGGGGGGAAGTAAGGATGGGGGAGGAGAGGAGGGGTTAATTAGAAGACTGGGTGGAAGAGGGGAGGAGTGGAGGGGTTAATCAAAACTCGGGACAGATTAGAGTTAGATCATAATCCCTTTCACCATCCCCAAATGTCCCAATACTGTATAAACCCTAGAGACTTTAACAGGAACTGCAGCTCAGATGTCTGAAAATGATAGATATACCTTGATGTCTTGTTATTATACAAGATACAATATTATAGTTGTCTTATACATGCAACAATACATATAATTCATCATCATATAAGTATATTGGATAGATGTAGGCTACTGTATAGGTCTTTACCAATAAAATGTCACAAGATGCAGAGCGTACAATTTGCTGCTGGGGGGCAAGGATACCCCCTTTAATCTATTTTGCCCACTAGATGGTGATAATGGCTTTACAGTCAGTATTCAGTGTTACAGCGGCGAAGTCAAAATAGACTAGTGCCAAGTGATAAACTGAGCTAGTCTGGCTGCATTTACACAGGCAGCCCAATTCTGATATTTTGTCTACTAATTTGTCTTTTGAACAATCACATCAGATCTTTTCCAGAGCTGGTCTGATTGTTCAAAAGACCTGTGGGTGAAAAACACGTTTCCTGTGTTAATGCAGACTAAATGAGTCCGAGACATACCACAGGCTTAAAGAGTGAAATCAAAGTTAATTGATCGCGTACAGAGTTTAGCAGATGTTATAGTGGGTGCAGCGAAATGCTTATGTTACTAGCTCCTAAAAATGCTCTACAGTGGTTAATTTGAGCTAGATCCTGCTGGAACAGGATCAGGCACCTCACAGTTTTGGATTGTTTTGTTACGAAAACATTTGCTAGGATCTGGTACCTCGCCTAGCATGCCAAATTATTTGCAATGTAAAAAAAAAAAATAAAAGCAATTGAGAGTTAATTCAAATTCACTTCTCTGTATTTCTCCTGGCTGCCCCCTGAAAAACGCAATGTGAGATTCTAGGAATTGATTCAAGTGTTAAGGCTGGTCCGGGTTTATGGTTTGCACAACATTTTAGCCCAATACTGTGGCGAGGGAGACAAGCATGCCTGTATCTCTCACATAACTCAAACAAGATTCACTTTCTATGATCTCTCTCTGCTCTAATAGACATGAGCCTGCAACTCTCATCTCTCCAGCGTTGCACTTCATAATTTATTTCCTTATGGAATCATAGCTGCGGGAAGGGTGCTGGAGGTGGTGCAGCATCCCTGATAAATATAAATAAATTTGCCAAAGTTATAGAATAACTGTTGTCTGTTCAGAAAAAAAAATACAATTCTGAATACTACACCAGGAGTAAGCCTATAATTTAGCCACAGTGGTTCATTAGTTTTTTTTAAATGATCTAGCTGTGGATTGTTTGTAGGCCAATCACAAGCCATGCCTACAGTCGGGAACACTCAAATCTGTCAGTGAATAGCATGCAGCCAAAACAGGCCTTTTGTATATTTCAAATACAATCGTGGGAAAACACAGGTTGGAAAGCAAGTGGGTCCTGCTAAAAAGAGAAGACGAATCTGTCTGTACCTTACAAGTTATCAACTCCCAAATAGGCCTATTGAGTGAACAGTGAAAAGCTTTTGGCAGGAGTGCATAGGCCATCGCCGGTGAGTGAGCTGCCCATCATTGGGTGAGTCAGTGGAACTGGAAAGCTTGTTTAGGACTATAATTTCCTCATATTGTACAATCTCTGTCTTCACACAGAGTGGCGACCCGTTATTTAGGGCAGATGGGGCAGATCCTCACCTGTTTTGAGCCCCACATTTTTTTTTGTTTTTTGGGGGGGGTGATTTCCTGTTTTCTATGTTATTTTGGCATTAATACGTGTCACATATCAGTTTGTAA